>NW_028279783.1:0-263995 GCF_059751315.1 Micrasema longulum
TTACAAACATTTATAATACTACATATTTGGCTTAGTATTATTTTTTTTTTACATGAATTTCCTTATACCCAAGATTTATAAAAATAAATAAACCTAAAAACTAATAGAAAAATAATCCTTGTAATCATGAAATACGCTTTTTATAAATTTTTGAGATATTATTATTATTAATGGTGACGTACAATCATAAAATATTTTTTATTTAATAGGATGTATGTCCTCCTTTTGCTTTTATAACAGCCTGAACACGTTTTGGAATGTAATCAATTGAACTTCAGCCATTTTCTTTTATTCTGTCATCTCGAAACCACATCTAAATAACAGCTTCTATCATCTTTATTTTGGTAGTGCAGTCCAATTTTTGTATCCTGGATTTGCAAATCACCCACAACTTTTCTATAGGGTTAAGGTCAGGTGAATTTTCAGGCCAGTCTAAAAGAGTTATCTTTTTATCATTGAAATACTTAAGCATAAACATCGATACGTGACAAGGAGCTGAGTCCTGTTGAAATACAGTCCGACCATTAGGACAACATTTACTCAGTTCTGTACTTGAGTGCTGCTCCAATACAGCTTTAAACTTTAGGCTATTCATCATTCCTTTTATTGGTATCAAAGATCCGGTCCCCAGATGCGAAAAACAGTCCCAAAACATCTTCTTCACGGGATATTTCACTGTTCGGTCAATATGAGCCACTGTAAGTTTTTCATCCCCACGTTTTTTAACAAATTTTGTGCGAGAAAGTGGGTTTCATCTGAAAACAGCACCTTCCTCCTGTCTTCTACAGTCCATTTAGTATATTTTCTAGCCTAAATGAGCCTTTGCTTCATCATACGTGCCGTCGTTTCTTCTGTGGTCGAATTGCTTTTCTTCCAGATTCAATGAGTCTTCTTCGTATTGTTGAGTCACGTATTATCACCCCAGGTTTAACTTACTATTTCTGATTAGAGATATTTCATCTCGGACACTAGTTTTCAGGTTTCTTCCACATTTCCCAATTCTCTTTGCTTCAACTGACCCTGTTTCTCTTTTCTGCTTAATAATCTCGCTGACTGCTCCCTGACTCACAAAACATTCATTTGCAATCTTCTTCTGAGTCATTGATGTTCACTTAAGGTTATCTTTTCCCTTTGCCTCGGCATGATATCCATGATTTAAACCAACTCAAAAACACCGTTTAATATGCAAGCAATTTATAAAATTAGTCCTTTATTGAGAAAATGTAAAATAAACAACAGATAGTACACCAACAAACACCAGTATGAGCTCCCAAAGGATTAATGTACTGTAAGTCATAATTTTTGGCGCCAAACAACTGTCAAATTGACATAAAAGTGTTGCTATACATAAAAAAAGACAAAACATAATCTTATTCCATTAATTCGCATAATGTTGTATTTATACATTGATAAATAAACTCGTGTTTTGCTTTGAAACCGGTTAGTAGAAAAAAAATACAGTGGTTTTATATTTATTTCACATTAATAAATAACCACAAAGTTAGCGCTTCTAAAATAAATTTTATACGAGTTTATCAAACCGCTCTTTGAAGCATATCCACGTAACTTCAAACATAAAACACATAGGTCCCTGTATTTTTTTTATTTTTGTCAACTAAGTATTGATCAAATATCACCCGGTTTCTATTTTGGTACCTATTTATTATGTACCTAAGAAAATCAATATATTTATAATAGTTACTTAATGATACAATACTTAGTTAATCTATTGATATAGCCTTCGGAGCGGAACGTAATATAGTTTTTGATTATGGGGTTTATTAAATATTATTTTTCCATCTATGGATACTTGGAACTGGCCCAGCGCCATTACATCTATTTCTGCAAAGTTACGATCGATAACTAGACGGCTTAGTAAGTAAATTTACTAGGTATTAATTTTTCTATTAATTTGAACACCTGTAGATTCTCTTAAAATTATTTTGTTTTGGCATTTATGATGAGAATTTTTCATGCTAACGCCAAACTATATAACAGTCAACCTGATCGACAGAAACACTTGGATTTTTTATTTTATTAATTTTCCAAACCAACACAGTCATAGTTATAAAAAATACATAAAAAATAACAACAAATAACAAGACCAATTACGGGTTTCACTTAGGAACAAAAATATTTAAAAAAAAAACAAAACGTACAGTTTGCTAGGGGTGAAATAATGTGGGATGGGAAAATAGGGAAGGAAGAGAAGAAATAATAGGTATATTTATTTTATTTATTTATTTATTTTACATAAACGGCATAAATTGCCTTTAACATATATTGAACATAAATATGAAGAAAAAAAATACATATTTTGCTTTGTCTCACTACAATACACAGAGCGAAGCTGTCAACCAATAAAGGCACCATTTAATTTTCTTTATAATTGAGGTTCAATTTTTTTTGTAAATCTTTGAAATCTGTTGATACATTGAGTATTGACATTCTCTTATTTTATAGAAATTTTACATTTGTCACACTCCTAACAAAGTGACGCTACAATAGCGCCCAACGTGAGGCATGATGAAATATTATCGTTAAAATATATAATTTAAATAATAATCGTCCTAGGTGCGAGCCTTGTGGGATTCCCGAGGAGGAGGTGAACCAGTTCGAATATACTCCATTAACCACTACGGCATTTGAGCGATTGAGAATATACGAAGTTATCCATCTTAGCAAATCTCTCCTTATACCTATTGACCAAGTTTAAGGATTTAGGAGGATTAGATTTAAGGATTTCAAGAAAACATTGCCGATGCAGTTGGTGTACCAATGCAGTGCTGTATGTAGAAAAGGAATGATGACGATGATTTATATTATGTACTTATTTGTCATTATATTTCAATAAAAAAAAACAAAAACAAGATTTTAATAATAGTTGTTGTAATTTTCCGCTTATATGCTTTTACCAACGACTATAGGTGCTAATCACTGACGTATAATAAATAGACCCATTACTCCTTTACTAGCAACATCTAATATATAGAAAATATTGCGTTGCCCTCAACAATTTGAAAACAACATAGCTTTCTACGATTCACATCCAATAATTTAGATCTTAATTTATTGCAACAGAGAGGGAAAACATTTTTGAGAAGGGTACATGGAAGTCTAGGCATTTACAGGGCTTTTGACCTATCATCACATCATGCACCATTCTGCCTATCTGTAGCAAATCTGACTGCACGGCGTGAATGGAAGAAGGAAAAGAATCTCACGGTTTTACAAAATCATATGTTAGCTTAAACAGCGTGTATTATAAACCCTGTTACATCTGAAACCACGATGATCGGAATGAGCAGGAAGATATATTGACATGTTTAAAAAATTAATTTAGAAGCGTTTCAAAACAAAAAAAAACATTTAAAAAACTGAATAGTTGCTTACTTCTGCAGGGAAAAAAAATTGATTGTGGAGGAAGTGGCAAGCTCTGCCCTCTGCAGAAGTAAGCAACCATTTGTTTTTTTAATGTTCAAAGCATTGACTTTGTGGTCAAACGTTTTAATTAATGTTAGTAAATATTTTTATCTAACTACTTACCGACTTTTATGTCTACCGGTTTCGAGACGTAGTGGACATGGTGGTGTTTGCACCCCCTTTCACTCTGCATGTAATTTATGTATTTTTCGTGGATACTACGTTTACGACGGTGACGGTAAAGGAGATAGTGCAGTTTAGTATTTGCATGTTAGTGTAGTGAGTGTCCTGACGAAAAGACGAGAGAGAAGGGTACGTCTTAAATACTAATATTTTGTTTTCAGCATGCTAATATTATGTCATATTGCTCATACCGATCATTCTGGTTTCGGATGTAACAGTTTTTCCGTTATTAAAAACAGAAGTTTTCACAAAACTCTCACCGTGTTATTTTGGCCGGCTTCATTTTTTTAATGGCAAGCTCTTGACACGGTTGCTCTAACCTTAACATTGAAAACCTTTACTCGTACATGTCACATGATTTTGTGACATAATGTTATGCATATTTTCAAAGGTTGTTTTTCATTTGTCACGTTTCGTAATAAATGTTATTTCAAGTATTTGAAAACATTGCGTCATTTGATTTAATATACCTTTGCCGAATAAAAATATTTGTCCAAACTTTTGTATTCGAGTTAAATCAAACAAATAATGTTGTGTCAGCTGTTACAGTTTTTTTGTTATCGAAATGGCGGCTTTTGTGGCGAACAAAACAATTTTTATTTTTCGATAAAATTTATTTGTAACTCAATAGGGAAAACATTTTCGAGACGGGGATATGGAAGTCTAGGCATTTACAGGGCTTATGACCTGTCATTGGCTGGTTTAAGTAGCCACTTTACGCACTGTAACATTCACCATTCTGCCCATGTTTAAACATCCATATTTCCTTTTACTTCACAAAAGCCAACAGATGGAAGAGTTGAGGAAATATAGATGTTCAAACATGGGCAGAATGGTGAATGTTACACAGTGTGTAAAGTGGCCACTTAAACCAGCCAATGACAGGTCATAAGCCCTGTAAATGCCTAGACTTCCATATCCCCGTCTCAAAAATGTTTTCCCTCTCTGTTGAAATAAATTTAAATATGAATAACTCCCTAGGGAGGAAATCCAGCCAGTCTGCAAGCATTTGGACATACTCAAACATTGTTGAACTCAATAGGCCTTACTCTCACTAAACTTGGCATGTTACACTTAAGTATAGTGGTATAGTTCGGATGGGAATACCATCCTCATTATTGTGGTAGAATACCATCCTCATTATTGTGGTAGAATAAGGATGGTATTCCCATCAAAATTATACCACTATACTTAGGCGTAACCTTACGCCGAGTTTATGAGTAAGGCCCCTTTGTGGAATCCGTAAACTGAAAGGGCCACCACTTTGCACGGTATTTTGAGTCAACGAGATTGATATTTAAACATATACATATATATGACCACCAAGGGCGTGTGGTGAGGTTTTTGATTAAAGAAGTACTCACTTGGCACTAGGTACATAGATAAACTATTTATGTACCTACCTTCTATCAACACAATGATTCTAAAGTGCTTTGAAATAAACCAAAAACCAATTTTATGCTGTAGACAATTTCACCATAAAAGAGCTATATTTCATAGTTTTATATAATGATACTATCGCGTTAACCGATTTAAGTGCTAAATTTGTTATAAAACAGTCACAATATTTAAAAAATAATCATAGATAAGTTTGTTAGAACTGCTTCCAAAGAGCTTGTAAGATCTCAATTTGCGCGTGCGCAGATTTATGAATTTTGTGCTAGGCGACCGATTGTTTAATTTCTTATTTATTGTATTTTTTTGTTTTGCATTTTTTGTTTATTTTTTTGTTTATTTTTTACAATATTTTGTAAACTTGCCAAACACAAGAGCTAGACTAGACTCTTTTTGGCAAGTTCAACCTTAAGTGTTCCATTTTTTTAAAGTATTGTTTTTTTATGCTAATAAAGGTTTTTATTTAAAAAATAAAAAAATTAAATGTAAAATACAAATTAATTATACATATTAGATTCATAATAACCACATAAATTTCAGTGCCAATCTCGCAGATAGTAATATTTATTTAGAGTTTTTAAGTCAACTGTGTTATCTCGATTTGAGATCGGGTTACCAATCTTCTAACGCATTCAACTACTGATTTTTTTTGTTTTAGAAATCTAACCCGTAACTTGTATCTAGGCGAATGAAAAATACAGTTCTGTGTGCAAAATAGAATCAGAACCCTGGACGAGTGTTTTCAACTCGATGGCTACTCGCAGGTTAAAATCCTGAAACAGAAAATCGATTGGGACTAAGTCCGCCTCGTAGCGGTTGACGCGTTCGACTTTACGAATACCTTCGTTGAGGTCCCGGGTTTGATTCCTCGCAGAGTTGAAGTAATTTTTTTTTGTTAATCATTGCATGATTTCACTGTCCTTAGTCAGATATAAAGCGTAAGACTGATCACATTGCCTTCATCTAAAACATGATCGAAGACTTCGAAGTACGCTGCATGTGGCGTAACAACATAGTGACTATTAAATAAAATGACTTTTTTTGCACCACATCAAGCCAGGAGGCCCAATCCCAGTGTAGAATTTACAGCACAGAAAACCCAGGCTCGAGGAAAATCACGATTATTTTTTGTGCTCTCACCGAGAAATGATCCCGAAACCTTCCGCGGGTCAGTCAGGTGTCTCAGCTATAACACCACGGAGCCCGCTTAACTATATCAAGTAGAACAACTGTTGGCGGCCTCCTGTTAAATGGTTAAGTCGCTTGACTCACGCAATGAAGGTTTCGGGTTCGATTCCCTGTCAGAACACAGACAGAACAATAAAATGTATAAGGTAGTAACATTATGTGTAAATCTCGTGTTCCATTTTCTAATATATTTTTTAATTCATCACTTTTTCTTTGTTCCAAAATGATACAGAACCACAAAATTCCTCAAACCGGCGATGGCTTAATAGATTTATATAGTACACATTTATTACTCCTTATTTTGTAAATATCATTAGATACTATTTTTTTAACGATGGAATACTGTAAACTCTGTATCATTTTTATGTTTGTGGTTGTTGAATGACCCCATGCTTTGTTACCATATATTAGTATAGCCTCTACCAAGGAAAAATAAATAATTGTATGTGCACTTTTAGGCAGAATAAAAGATAACTAAAAATACGAACTAGAGTCCGCAATCGATCACAAAGGTTAGATATTTGACAATTCCATTTAAAATTTACATCTTTATATATTCCTAAATATGTATATTCACTTTCAAATTGAATAGCATCGCAGTTACAGTGTAATGGAATTTTATTATGTAGACAGTTAACATAATGGGCAATGAAATTTTGAAGTATATATATATCACCTCCTACTAGAAACTAAAGAACTTCTTAAACAAACTAAATTATTGAATTATGACATTATTAAAGAATCAAATAACAAATTAGAGATACACTATCTTTATTTTGTTATACCGTGTATTAATTCATAACTTATCTGTATTATAATTTTTTTATATGTATTAATTTTAATTACGTGTTTTTTTTTATTGATGTGTGTCACAATATTTATAAATCTATCTTTGTATATGATTTTAGTAAGTCCCAACTTAACACGGAATTTTCTGCCAAGTCAAGACATGAAAATAACAATTGTGCAATAGTAAAATTGTGCGTAATAATAAAATAAGTCAAATGTAATTGTATTGTGCAAATTAATGAAATAAAATTTCTTAATTTGCACAATACTGTATCAGAAAATATTTTTTATTTAATAGGATGTATGTCTTCTTTTTGCTTTTATAACAGCCTGAACACGTTTTGGCATGAAATTAATTAAACTTCGGCAATTTCCTTTTATTCTGTCACCTGAATAACAGCTTCTATCATCTTTATCTTTGTGGTTTAGTCCAATTGTTGTATCCTAGATTTACAAATCGCCCACAAATTTTTATAGGGTTAAGGTCAGTTGAATTTCCAGGCCAGTCTAAAAGAGTTATCTTCTTATCATTATCATTGAAATACTTAAGCATAAACTTCGATACGTGACAAGGAGCTGAGTCCTGTTGAAATACAGTCCCACCATTAGGACAACATTTACTCAGTTTTGTACTTGAGTGCTGCTCCAATACAGCTTTATACTTTAGACTATTCATCATTCCTTTTATTGGTATCAAAGATCCGGTCCCCAGATACGAAAAGCAGCCCCAAAACATCTTCTTCACACGATATTTCACCGTTCGGTCAACATGAGCCACAGTAAGTTTTTTATCCCCACTTTTTTAACAAATTTTGTTCAATATTCCTGCACGAGAAAATGGGTCTTATCTGAAAACAGCACCTTCCTCCAGTCTACTATAGTCCATTTGGTATATTTTCTAGCCCAAGTGAGCCTTTGCTTCATCATACGTGCCGTTGTTTCTTCTGTTGTCGAATTGCTTTTCTTCCAGATTCAATGAGTCGTCTTCCTACTGTTGAGTCACGTATCATCACCCAAGTGGCTGCCAAATCTCGTTGAAGTTTGTTTGGAGTTTAACTTACTATTTCTGATTAAAGATATTTAATCTCGGACACTAGTTTTCTGGTTTTTTCCACATTTTCCAATTCTCTTCGCTTCAATTGTCCTTGTTTCTCTTTTCTGCTTAATACTCCGACTCACAAAACATGTATGTTCACTTAAGGTTATAATATTTTCCCTTTTCCTCAGCGTGATGTCCATGATTTAAACTAACTCAAAAACACTGCGTAATATGCAAGCAATTTATAAAATTAGTCCTTTATTGAGAAAAGGTGAAAAAAACAACAAATACCAATATGAGCTCTTAAAGAATAAATGAACTGTAAGTCATAATTTTTGGCGCTAAACAACTGTCATATTGACATATGAGTGTTGCTATACGTAAAAAATGACAAAAATACTCCAATTCCATTAATTCCACAATACCGTATATTATGTATTCAATAAATACATATTATAGTACGAAAGTACGAAAAAATACTAAAATAATACTGTACAAAACTCTGATTAAACCAATGCTGACATATGCCTCCGAAACCTCGGTTATGACAAAGAATATTGAGGGAACCATTGCAGCTTTCGAAAGAAGAATCCTCAGAGTTATCTATGGCCCGGTGAGAAGAAGCAACCATTGGCGTCGTCGCTTCAATAGGGAGCTATACGAAATCTACGGAACGTCCGATGTAATCAACTCCATCAAGATGGGAGGTGGGCTGGCCAGATAATTAGAATGGTCGACGAAAACCCCATAAAACGTCTAACTCGCTCCGTGCCACAAGGACGACGAAGACTAGGAAGGCCCAAAATTGCGATGAGGAACTGGAGTGGAAGGGCAGCAGACCGATAAGAGTGGAGGAGACTCCTGGTTTCAGCTAAGGCCCCCCCAGGGCTGTCGAGCTTACGATGATATACACATTTTTTCCTACACACAATTAGTTATACCCAAAAGGTCATCTCGGTATTTAACCTTAAATGGATCAAAATGTATTTTCAAAACCATTTATACAATTTATTCATTTTGTATTTACTACAAGAATAATACAGGCATAATATAATGAACATACATAATGTGCCTAGCACGTGGTTGACGCTTTAACCTATTAATGTTTAAAGTCATTATTTTGAAGGGCGTTATATTTAAATTGTTCATTGTCCATATAATAATGTATTCTTTTGGTCAATAAATATTTACTTTTGTGTACTTATTCCTTTTTCCAATGAATATCTCAAAATGAATTAAACCTTTGTGTTTTCTTACGTAATGTTTTCACAGTAATAATAAGAATTCAATGAAATTATTAAAAAAATGGTTCGAAAACGCTAGGATTCTTGAGAGGAAACGCGGTCTCGCTTTTTTCAAACAAACTTAATAGTTTTTTTTTTTTTTTTTTTTAATTTTTCTTTTTTTTTTTACTAAATACATTATACATTTTTACATTATACATTATAAATTTAATAATAATAGTTTGTCATCGGGTGCTCAGACATTAGTTTTAATTAAGAATCGAATGAAAGAGTACAGACATAATATTGTACACATAAAATAATTAGCTAATATTATTTTGTTTTTGATGCTTTGAAAAATAAAACATATTTAAAAAGTAGGAAAATCGAGAAAAATAATATAATTAAAATTAAAGAATAGCCATTTACTCTAATAAATTTTAAACATAAGAAAAAATATACATAAACATGCATAAATAGTGGGTGCTCATAAATGTAACCAAAACAAGTCAAAAAACAAAACTAAGTAAATCGAAAATTTTAATTCATATCTGCAGAAAAAAAATACCTATTAAAATGAAGGTTTAAAATATGTAGGTAAATAGAATAAAAAAGAAAGGAAGAAATGAAACGGTTATAAAACAAAAAATATACAAACATTATTACTAATTTAATGTCATTCACAAAAGTTAGGACCGAAGACACCCTTGCTTGTTTATATAGTTTAAGCACATCTTTTTATCAATTCTAGCAGATATTTGAATTAATTTCGTATCCTAATTTTACTCGTGGAATTTTCAAATGAATAAATTATTCCTGTTTGGTCTGTTTGGTCTGTTTGAACATCCACAACATCGAGAATTCACGCATATTACACGTGCATAAACTGGAAAATATTTTCAACTTAATTATACTTGATGCCCAAAATCCCCTGACTCTGTCAACCCAAGTCACGAAAGGGTCGAGAGTTTCAAATACCTGGGAGTAAATGTTACGGAAAATGGCAGCCATCAAAAAGCACTAGGAGTGCGGCTAGGAATAGCAGGCGCCTCATTCAACAGTATGAAGGCTGTCTGAAGATCGGATATTTGCTCTGTGAAAACCAAATGCCGCCTTTATAACGCCTGCATAGCACCTATTCTCCTCTGGGTGCAAATCGTGGCATCTCACTAGGGCCTAAAACAGAAAAATACTGAGTTTTGAGAACAGGTTTCTCAGAAGAATCTCGGGTGTGCGGTGGTTTGACATTGTGCGGAATGAAGTAATAAAAGCACACGGACGCAGCAAACTGCGGTGACAACTGTCATCAAGCGGAAACGATACGGTTGGCTGGGTCATGTACTGCGGATGCCTCCTGAGAGCCTTAACCGCGCTTGCCTACTTTACAAGGCATCATGTTCCCGGCGTCCTGGACGTCCACTGCTGACTGTTCGTCGGCAGTTCGTGTCAGAACTACGAGACGCGAATCTGACTTGGGAGGATGCATAGTAGCTGGCAGCCGACAGAAATGCCGGGAGGATCTTCGTGGACCCCAACTAGGGAGCGGACATGGAATGCTGATGATTTAATTATTGTTGGAAAATGATGTATGAGCACACTCGGTTAACGCCGAAGCATTTACACATTTTGTAGGTGCAATAAATAGTTATCTCTCGACGCAATCAGAGACCGCCCCCAATAGAGATTTTTAAATAAATTCAGCCCTCGCGTGGAAGAGTATCCACAGCGTGTAGGCGATATCTTCTCACTATAAAATCTGGAGATATAATTAGATTATGGATCCAGTGGAAATACCGAACCTCTATTAGCTTACATGGAGTGTTAAGTGCAACACATGCAAACAAACCACTACACCGTTTCCCTGTAAGGGTAGGCAGAGAAGATAGAACGCCGCATCACTATCTTTGCATACAAATCTCGCTTCCTCTACATTCATACATCTCATGCCCGCGCGCCGATTATGTTTAGTAATAATTTAAATCGTATTAGTTATAGATCTGATAGTGTAGTGTCAATTCCAGGATGCAGAACTAAGTTCGCACAGAGGCACTCCTTACATGTTGGTCCAAGATCATTCAATCTTCTAACCAAGGAACTACAAAACATCAAATCACTGGTACAGTTTAATGTAGGTTTGAGATCTTGGATAAGCATGGAAGGAGCAGATAGACACAATCTTAAAAAAAAAAAAAAAAATTAAAAATAAATGCTTACTGCAAATAAATCATATATTTGTAATATCAGCATATGTTAATTTGGTTTTTCTTTTATTTTTCTTTTCTTTTCATGGTCATGCCATACCATGTATATGTGCTATAAACTTTTTAATAATTGAAAAAGGAACGGCACACGCTCAGACGCTGTAGTCTTTGTGGGCATTTTTCCAATTCGTATTATACCTTAATTTTAAGATGTATTTTTCTAAAGTGTATTTTTGTAATATTATTTCTATATAAATGAATAAATGTATGGAAAAATAAACAAAATAAATTAAAAAAAAAAAAAAAAACCATTTTTTACATGTTTATCTTCAAGCATTTGTTGGATTTGGTCATGCCATGTCTTTCTCGGTCTTCCTCTATTTCTGCATCCACCAACGTTCGCATCGTAAATATTTTTAGACGTTCTTTCGCTGTCCATTCGCTCTGCATATCCAACGCAGAGCTTATCTGTAATTTTTACTCTTACGTTAATTTTTGCATTAATATTTGTCGATAATGCTTATCGGAGTGTTTTTTTTAATTTTTTTTATTTTTTTTTTTTTATTTTTTTTTGTTTTTTTTTTTTTATTTATTTATTGGGGATATCAACAGTAATACATGTAATACAAATATAACAAATAACATATACAGAGAATAAAACCAATGACAGATATCCACAGAAATACATTAAATACACGTACAATACATACTAGTGTGTTTGTGTGAGTGTAAGTGAGTGAGAGGGTGGGTGTGTGGGTGTTATATTGGAAAGAGGGTGTCAGGTATCGAAAATATAAATAAATAAAAAATATTAAGAAATAGAGATAAAATTTAATAAAATAAAATAAAACTTTATTATTGAAACTAAGTATAAGACAAAAAAGTATGTTTTAAGACGCGCATTTTAAATGTTATTTTTTTACAATCAAATGGATCAATAAGGGGAAAGTTCAAATTATATTCACTAGCAAAACGTATAAGTGGAGAGTTCTGGGCATAGTTCGTACGAACTGCTGGCACATGAAATAGAGAGCTCGACGTATGACGGGTGCGGTAGCCGGGGACATTTAATGATAACTCTGACAGTTAAGTGCAATTATTTCAGAATTACGGTTTTCAAATTAATCTCTCGTCAAGCAATGTGGCCACAAGCCTGGAAACAGTTTTTATTTTCGTATTATTAATTAACATATAACAACAGAGATGAAGAAAATTTTAGAGAAGCTAAAATAGAAGTCAAGGCATCTACAGGGCGTATGATCTGTCGTTGGCTGGTTTAAGTGGCCACTTTATACACTGTGTAACCTTTACCATTCTGCCCATATTTTAACATCTAAATTTCTTCAATTCTGCCATCTGTTAATGTTTGTGAAGTTAAAGAGCTGAAACCTTTATTTTTGCGGGTGAGATTCATCTTATTGAATTATTTAATCTACATACTAGGCAACGCCTGAAAATTATATAAACATATATTTTTTCATGTTTTTCTACTTACTTCTTCATGGACCAGGTAAATATATATATATATATATGTATATGTGTATGGATGTATGTGTATGTGTGTATGTATATGTATCAAAATGTGTATTTTTATTTTTATTTTATTTTATTCAGAAAACATACAAAATAAGTATTAAAAAAAACTATTTTTTAACATAAAAAGACCAATTAAATTTTCATAAATTAAAAGATATAAACATTAAATGTGACAAAAAAATAAAAAAATAAATAAGAATTTTAAGTGAGAAAAGAATAATTGTTGACATTTGCGTTTTCCATGGAGGTAATAAATTAAAATAAATAAAAATACCGAATGTACACTCCGAGCCATCCACGCACACACATGAACGCACATATAAAACATACACAAACATATACATTACATACGGCACATATACATAGCATAAACCACTCAAGATGCACATTCAGCAACTATCCCAAATAATCGACCCCAAGAAGAAATTTTCTGTACAAATGCAACGTGCGGTTAAAAATGTCTACATCAATACTGAGTCCGTTATAATTTCTACAGGTACGTCTAATGAATGAATTCGAGGTATAATTGTTTTTACAAGTTGGTATATAAAAAAGGGAATTTAATCTAGTATAGCGAAGAGGACAACGGAAACCAATCTTTTGTAAAAGGTACGGCGAATATTATTGAGAATTTTGAAAAGAAAAATTAAATCATATGTAAGGCGCCTTTTTTGTAGTGATTCTATTTTAAAATTGATCAAAGATGCGCCGTAATCATTTTCAATGTTGCCAAAACGATATTCCAGGCTCCTTATAAATTTCTTTTGTATTTTTTTTAATTTGATTAATATATACATTATATTGAGGGGACCATACTAATAAAACGAATTCGAGTTGACTCCGCACATAAGTATAGTAAAGAAGTTTGAATGTATTTGGTGATGAGAATGGCTTGGAGATTCGTAAGATAAACCCTAGAAGTCTGTACGCCTTATCTACTATTGTATTTATGTGATCTCTAAATAAAAGCTTATCATCCATCAGTACACCCAAATCTCTCGCTTTCATTGAACGATTGACAATTTTCCCAGATAGTTTGTAGTCAAATAGTATACTTTTTTTCTTTCGAGTAAATGACATGACAAGACATTTATCAGAATTCAATAATAACTAATTGTCCTTGCAATAGCAACAGATTCTAAGTCAGCTTGAAGAACGTCGCAATCATTTATTGAAGACACAATTTTAAATACTTTATTGTCATCAGCGGATACCAAAAAATTTGAGTTTTGAATGTATAAACTTATATCATTGATATAAATAATAAAAAAAAGGGTCCAAGATGCGAACCTTGAGGGACACCTGATGGGATTGGTGTATACGAGTAAGTTTATATTTTATTAGTCTGTGCTTTTTATTAACTTGTAAACTGTTATCATGTATTAAAATGTAATTGCCTAGCTTGGAACGGGGTATGTTCCCTTGTTAGCTGGGCAAAGTGAACATAAAATTGTATTTATGATAAAACGTATAAATAAATAAATAAAAATAAACTTACACACAGGCCATGCCTTTGAGATTTTTTTTTGTGTTTATGTAATAGTTTTTTTGTATTTGGAACTTATGTATACCTCTTGTAAAATGCAAAGAACAAAAAAAAACAAAATAAATAAAAAAAAATTTTTTAATATGACTGGCAATGCTTTGCAAAAAACATTGTAGTATTTTTTTTTGGTTATTTTAAATTATTTGTACTGTAATTTTAGGACAATTAAAATAAATATTATTTAAAAAATTATTTTTAAAAATTCTTATTTTTATTTTTTAAATAACAACAAATGTATAAAGTACACACAGTATAAAGTAAACACGTTATAAATGTTTTTTATTTCAGTAAAAAGAAAAAAAGTTTATTTAATAATATAAAATTGTAATTTTAATGTGAAGTATTTGCGTGAGTATTTAATGAACCTTGGGATTGAATGTCTCTGCCTTTCTTACTTGGAAGGAATGATAATAATTATTCCGAGACTGTAATCACGTAGAGTACACTATAAAATCTGGAAAAATGTAAATAAGCCTAACAGTTCAGCGTTTACTTCAGTCGGAATTCTCAGCCGCAGCAAACACTAGACCAGACTTAGTATTTTAGTGTTCATGAACAAAATAGAACCACTCTTTATTGGTTTTTACTAATAACAACTGTTAAAAACTATTTAAATTTTTGATTAAAAATACTATGTAGTTGTGATAATTATCAGCACGCATTTCCTGCTCAAATCATTTTAATAAGCGTGTTTAAAATGTATCTTTGATTTAGTCGTTACATTCGTGTTGTATTTGTTGAAGTGTGTAAATAATTTCTCGATACTTACCTGTTTCCGTTTGAGTGTAAAATTTTCTCGTTTTTCTTTCCGAGTATCTTTACCAATGCACGACTAGGTTTATACATAATGTATCTTTAAAGTGTTGTGTGATGTGATCTCTATGACATTTTAAGTGTGAACGTAGCGTTATGTAACCTGAATATATGTGTGTAGTTTCGTTCCACTTTTCTACGTGACTACGTTTTGGAAGTGAACATACAGAGGGGAGTAATGTTCTGAGAAATTGGAAAATAACTACATCGTAAATACTAGAAATAAGAAAACCTTCGGAAATTATTTTGAAACTACTCTTGCACAATGGATTTGGAACGATTTGTACTGGAACCTTCCTTAGGTCATATTCTCACTCTACGGAGATCTAGTTTACCAGCACGATCGTCCACCTCTCCCGGTGATCAAAGCTCGAAAACTCACAAAGATCAAAATGATATTTTCTGGTGGCCAATGCCAAAACCGAAAACGGAGTGTACCATCACACCTCTCCCTAATTCGGAACCCACTCGGAACGACATAGAATCGCGAAAAAGAAGTAGCTCCCAAGGCAGCAAAGATCTTTTTTCATTTCACTGGAGAAAAAGTAGCCAAGAAAATAAACCGAAAGTGCTAGAGGAAAATTGTACGTCCAATATTGTAAATGAAGAAAAATCGAAAAGGATAGGGGGGTCTTTACAAAGTGAAATCAAGGAATTGTTCATCGATAAGCCACTTTGGTTCAGAAAAAAAGGCCAAAAAGATTCAAAGGATAACTCTCCAGCGGGAGATGCAGTATTGTTAGAAGAACGCGAATATACTATTGATGGAGATAAAGAATTAATAGAAGATGATAAGCTGATATCGGTTATTGAAACACCTCTAGCTGATACCCACAAATCGTCAGATAAGCCGGAGTGTGGAAGTACAAATGATGACCAGAAACTCGGTTCTCAGAAGTACGATAATAGCTCTGAAGCAGATCACAGCGGGGATTTGCTCTGGCACAGATCACATAATTCTCAAACCGAACATAAGGATTCCTTATGGAACAAACGCCCGAACGTTTTTGTCAGCTTGAGGAACCGATTTGCAAGCTTTAGTGGAGAGTTGCCCGAAGTAAGGTAAGTGATATTTTAACTTGATTACAAAATAAGAAACCTTAACCCAAAGGTTTAATAAATTTGTAATGATCCTCAATAATTATCTGCATTTGATGCCTAAAATTTATTAAAAGCTATTATTTTCTTTTAATTTTAAGTTTATACTAATAATTCACCTAAAAAACGTTTTTGTATTTCAAAATTAAGATGTGTTTATAATTAACAAGCATTATATCATATTATTATGAAATTATTCTTTCTTATGTAAAACACTTAAACTATAGAGCTGAAATGCATTCAACTGTATTCAATCCAATAAAAATGTATTTTTTTATATTTGAATAAATAAATTAACATATTACAACAGAGATGAAGAACATTTAAGACAAGGTAATATAGAAGTCTAGGCATCTACAGGGCTTCTGACCTGTCAATGGCTGGTTTAAGTGGCCACTTTACACACTGCGTAACATTCACCATTCTGCCCATATTGGAACATCTATATTCCTTCAATTGTTTCATCTTTTGATGTTTGTGAAGTTAAAGAGCTGAAACCTTTATTTATGCGGGTGAGATTCATCTAATTGAATTATTTCACCTACATACTAGGCAACGCCTGAAAATGTTATTTTTTCAATTTCAATACTTCTTCATGTTCGCACCCGCCCAGGAGCTCAATCACAGATGGCTATCGACATGCTAAAAAACGTGCTAAGTATTTGAGCAATCACCACGAACAATCATGAACACGCTGAAGTTATCGCGGTCGCGTTGCAAAACGAAATTCAACTTCGGTCAGTTCAAGAGGATTGGTTGAATCTCGCACACGCCTTCTTTCAATTTTTCTCGATGCATTTAGCCGGCGGTCGGCAAGCCAAATGTTAAGAAAAGCAGTCGCCATAGTAATTGTTTGTAACTTGAAAACGAAATAACAAACCGGCACGAGATTACACGCGTGTTGACTTTTTTGATTTGACGTTTGACCACGGACTACGGATACGGAACTTATCTATGGCGTTATGCAACGCGACCGCTTTAACTTCAGCGTGTTCATGATTGTTCGTAGTGATCGCTCAAATACTTAGCACGTTTTTTAGCATGTCGATAGCCATCTGTGATTGAGCTCCAGGACGTCACTAGTTGTCGTCGCTGAGTTGTCCTCCTCGTGGTGTAGTGGTCAGCGCGTTTTCCTACCTTGCAAGATGTCTCGTGCGCGATTCTCGACGTGGCATGAAATACTCTTATGTATCTTAAAATGTGTCTTGAATGGCAGCCGAAGCGTGAGACTGATTATCTTACCTCCATGCAACAAAAATGATCAAGATACGCTGCGATTGATGAATCAATATGCACAACCAGATGCGGGAAGGAAATGGTGATGATGGATTTAATTATTATGAATTTAATCCTTTCTTATCTCGAGTCTTCAGGTGTGAATAATCATATTTATTACCATATTGTGTTTTTATACGAGTAATATATAAATAGAAAACACCTGCATTAATTAAAGTTTTTTACAACCTGTGTAGATAGTAAAAAGATAGCGAAATTTTTAAAAATTTAACTAAGTTTGAGTTTTTTTAATAATTTGAACCCCTGTTACTTAAACATAAATACTTTAGTAAAATACATAATAAATAAACAAATATAGAATAATGTAATGCTTAAGAATATAAATAATATGGGTACCAATTGTATAAAGTAATATGTTTATTAGTCTACATATGTGTATAGTGTTTGCGCGCAGTTATTTAAAAAAATGGTTTTACATTTTGAGTCCTGCGTGTTTGGCATTAAAACATTAAATATTTTTGGAGCAATTGCATCATATTGTTATTTTCACTTAAAGAGGTTGATACGAGCAGTCGAATTGTGTTGGTATGCGAGGGTTTACATTTTATTCAGTTCTTTTGACCTCACTTAATTTATCATACAATTACAGCAGTAGGCACCCCACAAACAACTGTCTTACATCCAATATCTTAAACTCAGCGAATCGATCTTCTGTTGGAAACCTCGAGGGTTTTTCAAGAATGATCTTTATGATCCATTTTTGTGCTTTTTTCACAGGTTCGAGGATTGAACGAAAGCAATTGAACGTTCTTATGCAGAAAACAGCCAATCTGGCTGACCACACAAATGTATTTGCAGAAAACAGACAGATCTAATATTTAATGATACCTCATTCAAACTTTGAATGTATGGCATGAAATTCTGTATTAAAACATGTTTTTTACTACAGGTGATTTGAAATTAATGAATTTATAATATAAAATATTAATTTATGTATCCACTTTGAATAATTTAAGAGAATTAGATTTCTGGAGGCATTAATCTTTCCCATCAGCATCTATACCGTAAAAAATCTAGTTATGTGATGTGGGTGTTTTCTGCCAATTGAGAAATGCCATTTTTGTATTAACATATTACAACAGAGATAAAGAACATTTTAGAGAAGGTGATATAGAATTCTAGACCTACAGGGCTTATGACCTGTCATTGCCTGGTTTAAGTGGTCACTTTACACACTATGTAACATTCACCATTCTACCCGTATTTGATAATCTATATTCCTTTAATTATTCAATCTTTTGATGTTTTTGAAGTTAAAGAGCTGATACCTTTATTACCTAGGCAACGCCTGAAATTTGTATTTTTCAATTTTTATACTTCTTTATGGACCAGGTGGACTATTTTTGTGATCAACAATGTTTTCAGAAGGTGATAAAAACAGTTTTTTTGTTCAAAAGCGGCCTGGCTTTTTAGCAGAACATAGGATTGACTTTAATGCGCCTGATTACACCAGCACCTTTTTTTTAAATTGTGGACTGGCTGATAGTTACTTTCATCATCTCAGCGATGAATTCAGCCCAAACATTTTGTATTAATGCACAGTTCTTCTCTTTTATTAAAAATAAATTAATAAAACAATGCCAAATACATTTACGTTAGTGCAATGTTAATGCGTCATATAAATTATAACGTAAAAATTGGCAGCTTCTTGCGTCGTAAAATCGATGGCGCAATCTACGGCGTCGCGACTCCGACGCCGCGCCCCAAACGCCAAATGTTGGATAATAATATAATAAACATGCTAAACACTCTTAAATAATTTTATTTATGGACTGCAGTCAGACATGCTCGTTCGACACACATATCTGCACCTTAAACTTGAAAGCCCTGCTTCACAACAATGAGGAACTTTGGTGCTACGAGAATTAGAAACATAAAATATTTTTTTACACGCGGTACATTAAATTATACGACAAAGCTTCTTGAAAATGTACGAAAAAGAGATTAAAATATATTTTAATTAAGAAGGACCAATCGGCAGAACTAACCGAAAAGAAGCGGAGGAGAACTTGAGACGTCACACGCAGAGTAATTTCAGAAATACAAAATGTAAACTCTCGCCTTCCACATAGTAGCCAGGCTCTTTATAGACCAGGGGTGCTATTCTGAACCACTCTCGCGGCACAAGAAAACATTTTTCTCGTGTTTTTGTACACTCAAACTCCTAATGTATGTGAGGAGACATTCCATATGAGAGGACATTCACAATTTTTTTTTCTAAATACAGAAATATTAACGTTCTTATAATTTACCCAAATATTTCAATTTTGGTGGCCATTTTCTACGAGTTGTAAATAACTTTCTACTAGGAAATGGAAATCTACCTGAGGTAGAGTGGGGTTCAAACCTCGAACCTCTGAACGTGAGTCCGCAATGTTAGCCACGGGACCACAACCCAATTTTAAATTAATTTTAGGTATTTTTAATTAATCAATTTATTAAATTAAAATAACTGCGTATTTATCCATTTTAATTTACTTAAGAGGGCTAGATTTCTGGAGGCATCTTCTCATTAGCATCTATTACGAAAGATAGAGAAATGCCGTTTTTGTGATTAACACTATTTTCGGAAAGTGGTTATTATTACAGTTTTTTAAATTAAAACACTATAATTTACAAACAAAATACGCCAGATAAAAGCTTTTTCTACGGCTGCGAGAGCGTTTGGAATATCACCCCTGGCTGTTTTTAACAGAACATAGAATTGACTTTACGGCGCCCGATAACATCAATATACATTTTTTTTAAATTGTGGACTGGCTGCTTTCTGCATAACTACTTTCAAATATAATAAATAATAAATACATTACACTACACTTACACTTCAATTTTTTAAAATATATTACACTTTTATACTAATATGTAAAGATGATATTTTTAATATTTTTATTTTTCTTCTAAAAATCATATATATATTTTGCTACTTTTGTGTAAAATACATGTCTGTCTTTATTTGTATATATGTATGTAAAACATGTTCAAGCCTACAAGGCGTTTGAATAAATAAAAATAAAATGAAATAACCATTTGTTAAAGTGGGTTTGTTTTTATTGTGTTCATAAAGGGACATCACCCGCGCGTGGGAAAATAAATTTCGTCACAATGGTTCCAGACTACTAACGCAAACAATTGCAATTTTTGAACACACAGTTTTACGTTGCACCGAGGATCGCATAGATATTTACCTGGCAAATGAATTATTTTTATCTCAGAATAAAATTGATTACCCTAGTCATTTAAATACTTATACCTTCGAAACTTAAATTCTATGCTAGTTCTTTATCGAGTTTTTACATTTCATTACAAATACGTATGTATTTTTCAAAATAAAATCATACATGGATACAGTTTATTCAGAGATATATTTATTTTTTGGCAATGTTACCCGAAAAATGTCTTCCGAGATTAGTACTTATGTACCGCGCTCTGTCGGTCCAAGTTTTTTTTTTACTTTTTACTTTGTTATTTCCGAAATGGTGCGTATTATTGGTTTCCAATACTTCAAAAGTTGTTTGTTTGTTTCCATAGACCATGGACTTGAGAGGATATAATATGGTGCTAGAGAAGCCTCCGCAGCTTGGCGGCCTCCGTGGTGTAGTGGTCAAGACGCTTGACTCACGCACGGAAGGTTCCGGGTTCGATTCCCGGTGAGAACACAAAAATAAAAAATGTGATTTTTCTCAAGCCTGGTTGTTCGTAATGTAATTCACCACTGTAATTGGGCCTCCTGGCCTGTTGTGGTGCAAAAAAAAAAAAATGAAATGAAAAAAATGAAAAAAGAATTCCATTAATTTATTTATATCACAGTTTTAAAATATACAGAGTTTCTTTGTTTCAGGTCCCGACTAGCTAGGAAATTCCTGTGTTTAGGGAGGACCTTCTTTTTTACATTTGTTTATTTTTCATTAGATGATGCGTAAAAAATTCAAATATTTATAATAATAATGTCAAAAAAAAAATATATATATAAATTAGAAAGCATGCCGGTAATTATAAAAATTGAAGTATAAATATAAATTAGAAAATATACCGATAATAATAAAAATTGAAGCATAAATATAAAGAATAAAATATCATCATCATTCCCTTTCCGTACATAATGGTGCATAGGACAGTTCATTGGTACACCAATCGCAGCGTACCTTGATCATTTTTATTACATAAAGGTAAGATGATCATTCTTACGCTTCAAGTACCATTTCAGGGACTATGAAAACACCCTTTTAAATACTTTTAATCAACCATGCCGGGAATCGAACCCGAGACCTCCTGCATGGTAGACAAACGCGAGACCTTTACACCACGAGGCCGACAATTAGAAAAAAACTATTTATAATTTCAAAATAAAACATGAATGTAAATAATAATAATAATAAGAAAATTAAAACAAATATATATTTAAAACATAAAAATAAAAATAGTTTATAAATTAAATGAATAAGGAGATATTTGACATTTAAAACCAACACTATTTTAAGTCTTAAAATAATTTACAGGATATAAAAAGGTCTACTCCTTATTAACTTCCCCACCATTTTCTTATAAACATTGTAACTGATAGACGCCTTTATATCAGGGTCCAACATGTTAAAAACCCTGGGGCACAATTCTGTAAAATGCCTTTTAAAAAAGTCAGTTCTATTTTTAGGTACCCCAAAGTTTATGCTCATTGCATATTTAATTTAATTATATTATTTTTTAAAAAATCATCTTGTTTTAATATTTTTGTTCAGAACTTTTATGAGTAGATGTCTAGACATATATTATTTTTGTATTTGGCTAACTAGAATATACTGAAAATGTCTTATCGCGTATGCACGTGGATATTTTTTGTATTATATAATTAATACCAACTTTTTCTATATACTTGTATCAGTTTCATTTTTATTTATTGAGGAAAATCAACAGTTGTTACATAAGAATACAAAATATAAAAAATATTACACACATCCAGTTAAAGTTTTTCACAAATATAATGATAGAACATGCTACACAGTAAAGAGAAAAATAATATATTATATAAGACGTGAGAAAAAAAAGGGCTCGTAAGAAGGTTAAGGGATGAGGAAATAGAGTGAAGGAGAGGGATTTTCATAATATAGTTGACCAATTCAACATTTTGATATCATAATAAAATAAACACATTTAAAGAAACATAAACTCATTACACACTGACAAATGTTTCATTTTACAGTGTTTCAAAAGAGTTTTTTTGAAGTCACAAAATTTTGTATTAAAAATATCTAAATGGGGACAAAGTAAATTAAATTTGGAGCAGCTACGATAAATAAACGAGTTTTGAACATATTTTTTTTGGGGCAATGAATTATAAAAAAAATGAACTGTTGAAGCCTCTGTAAAGATGTTATTTTGTCTAATTATTATTTTTAATCTGTTGTGTAATGAATAAGAAATAATATGTGTGTAACAAAATGAGAGTACAACCCATTTTTAAAGAAAAATATTTTTAATGATACTTTATTTCTCTGAACAACGCGATTTGTATTTATTAGGCGGCTTTATAACAAATAAAGCTCTTAAATATTTAGATTTTCTGCGCAGTAATATTTCTTTTAAAGGAAATAATACTTATTTCATGTTTTGGAATTATGCCGTTTGTTTAGGCGGCTTTCATTTTTAACTGGCGCGTCTTGGCGCCGGCCATTTGCTTTATAACAAACTAATTGTTCTCCTATATAAAAGAGGAACGCATTAAAATCTGTAGCTCGATCACAAATAACTATCGACGTGCTAATAAGCGACGTGATAACAATTTATGTCCATCGTTGTTTATCGTATTCGCGATCACAATGAACAATCAGTGAACAACCTCATATTAAATGTCAAAATATTTACGTTTCGCGACGTATAATCTTGCTGCGCAATCACATATTTGAATTTCACCGGTGTAAATATAAA
Organism: Micrasema longulum; assembly: GCF_059751315.1. NCBI lineage: Eukaryota > Metazoa > Arthropoda > Insecta > Trichoptera > Brachycentridae > Micrasema > Micrasema longulum. The sequence goes on from NW_028279783.1 coordinate 23,650, forward strand.
AAAATCCTAAACTGCTATATTGATTTATTTATTTATTATTTATCATGCTATTTATTGCATTTAGCCGGTGGTTGGCAAGCCAAATGTCAAGAAAAGCAGTCGCCATAGTAATTGTAATTTAATGTTCACTTTTTTGTATTAGATACTCCTTACTTTTATGCAAATGCAATATATTGTATTATTTTTATAGTAAACGCCGATTTTTCGCCATTGAACTATTTTTATTTACTAGGAAAACAAAAAACAAACCGACACGAGCGTTGACTTAGAGATTACAAACGCGTTGACTTATGACTGAAATACCTTAAGCATGTTCATTATTGTTTATTGTGTTCGCTCAAATGCTTAGTATGTTTTTTAGCACGTCCGTAGTTATTTGTGATCGACCTACTGAGTCAGATTAAAGAGACAGTCAGATAGTTGGTTAGATCAGTGGAGACTGTTAATCGCGCCGCTCCCTCTCGGCTGTAGGCGGAGAGGATAGAACGCCGTATTACTCTGTCTTTGCATACGGATCGCACGCCGTATTACTCTGTCTTTGCATACGGATCGCACTTCCTCTACTTTCATGCGTCTGATCTTCGCAGTCGACATCTACGCCCTGTTTGTTACTGTTGTACTTCTAAATAAGCCGAAAAAGAAAGGAAATTTTAATCGAAAGTGTTTTCTACTTTTCGATTTACAAGACCGCCAAGTTCCAGTGCCACAAAGACGATACAATTTTGTTATTCTTTACTTTTTACTGAAGACCAGAAATTTATTAGAACCTCCCTATCATAAAGTTGTCCAACAGTATGAGAGGGGTAGGTGGTTGGCAGTTGTAGCATATTAAAAAAAAAAAAATTTTTTTTGGAGAATGGCCAACGGCTTTAAATTTTCATCCAAACAACCACCCCCATCCAATTATTCCAAATGACGTAACCGATCGGAACAGTGCAAAATATACCGATTTAATCTCTCTGTAATCTAAAACACCTCACAATGAGTAGAACACATTTATCAGGTACTTTAACAAAATTTATCCGTCATTCTCTCGCAAACGCCTCCCCAATACCGTGCGAAAAAGACAACTGCCTGCACTGGTTGTGCCTTACTAAAATCGACAATTCGACGATTCGTACTCCGGTTTTCCGCACCCCATAACTGAACCGATTTTCTTGTTTTTCTTTTTTTTACGGAAGAGTATCAAAATGAAATTTTCTGTGTCGGTACCTTTTGCGTTTTTCATAAATAGTTATCTTATTTGTTTACCATTCGTACAAAGACGAGAGAAAATACGGTAATACGTTTATACAAAGAAAAGTCAGACCGCGTTCCCTATTAAATTTTGGAATCAGGACAAGACATCATATTTAAAATAAATTATAATGAACACTGTATTTTCGGGTATATAGGTCAAATTAAAATACTGTTATTCTTTTCATTACCGGCCCTGTCGTTGTCCACAATGATGATACATATTCATAAAGTCATTTTTTTTTTTCTTCCAGCATGTTTTTATTGGCTGATACCGCTGCTTATTACTTCCTCTAGAATTAACGCCGGGAAGAGCAGGAAGTAGAGTAATATAAAACTACTAATCCGAAAATTTCGAAAGTTGTTAAGGTCTTCTATCGAGACGTGTTTACTTTTTTACTGGCAACTACAGTGTTTCTGCTAGTGTTAAATTAATTTGGCATTTATTTATTTTTTATATTAACGGTTCAAGGAACCTTTTACAATAAAAAAAATTACAGAAATAATCACAGCAGTGAACAATTCATTATGTAATATATAATATGAAATATAACTATATAATTCAACTGAATAATTAAAACTAAACAAATTAGTTAAAGTATTTTTTTTTAAACTACAAAAAAGAAACATAAAATATCCAAGTTGACAAATAAAAAATATTATTTATGACATAAGTTTAAAAAAAATTATGTCGCTAATTTTTGTAGATTCAGACATAACTTATGTCTGAAAAGACACCCCAGGGCCCCGATTACAATGGGAAGTAAACATTTATCTTCAATTTTATCTACAAAGTAAAATTATGTTTTCTGTACGAAAAGCAGAATATGCATACATTTTTTTCTTCTAAACATGTTCAATTTGTCATACTCTTTTTTAATATTAAATCTTACCTTGCGGCTAATAGTCTCAGGTAGAACTTGTTCTTTTTGATCTCAAGGTTCCTTGAAGGATAACATGGGTCCTTAGTTACTTTCCATTAGGTATTATTGCAAAATTCTAATAAAATACTGAATCTCTTGCTTGGTTGTGAACAACGGTGGGAAAAGACAGAATAAAGTGGTTCATTTCAAGTTTATTTATTACAAATCAGTAAAATATAGTTTTACAGACAACGGACATATATGTTTCTCAAGATGTTCAACAATTATTTATGAGGAACTTAATTATAGTAAACAGGATTAATAATAATTGGAGCAGAGATCTCTCCTAGTAAGAATTAAAATTGAAAATAGCCCATTATTAAAAGGATTCGAAATTAACCTACAATGTGATTACTTCTAAGTGTCCTAGAACCGAAAATAATTTGGGCAGCGGTTCCCCGTAATGAGGATAAAGATTTGAATAATCCTGCGTATCCATTAGTTCACTGTAGTATTATATTAGGAGTCACTAATTTTCGAAGTATATTTCCACCAACCTTTATGAAGAGATGCACGCGAGGCACTCACATAATCCTCTGAGAGATTCGAACCATTCTATATTATTTTACTTGAGAAGGAAGTACTAGGAACACCAGCGATTACGAAGGATCCTAGAAATGGCGTCCTGTGTCGATTTGCCATTGAGGAGAAAAACTGCTCTGCAGGATGAATCAAAGAAAATGTCGACAACTCAGGTTCAAGGGCGAGATTCCGGGGTAACCTGACTCTCCATACTACAAAAAAATGTATTTCTTTACAAACGGCTCGAGAAAGTAAGTTAAAAAAAAACAACAGTTCCGTGCTGTATACTGTACTTACTAAATGGAGATTTGTTAGTTGTTACGTGGTGTATAAGGCTAAACAGCCGTCATAATGGATTCTAGCTTAAAATGATCATACGTATCCGATCTGTGGACAATAATGAAAAATTACAAATTTGTATAAGCGAAACAAGTTGATTTATATATTCGAAAGTTGTTGAAGACTTACCGGAAGCTGGTTTAATTAGAATACAAGTTTTTTTGGGGCACAGCTCAACATGGTGCATAGGGAATTATACCAAAACTCCCATAGTTATTTGCGAGGGAAAACTGGCCTAGCGCGGCGTGGACACTGCTCGCGAACCAGATTGCAACTGGCTGGCTCGCCAGCGGCGAGTACTACGGCCCTACGTTCAAAAAACTAGTGTGGTGGGAGGTATCACGTGACCGCTGTCGGGTAAAGCGTTTATTTACGCGATTGATTTGTTTTCTATATTCAATTTTACTTTTAAACTATAACGGTTCTGATTATCTTATAGGTATAATTATTTTTGTCGCGGGACGCGACAAATTATATAGGTTAACGACGAAGATACTTTAAATGTTCATGCAAATTTACTCATTTTCGTACAAAAATATCGGTTTTTCTTTATAGTCAGTCGAAGATAAATCTGTCAACTTCCCATTGTAATCGAGGCCCTGGACCTTTTATCAATTAATTATTATCACCCCTATCTGCACCCATTGGTGCGTAGGGCACTACATTTGCACTCCGATTGCTGCGTATCTGTATACTTTTTGTTACATGGAACCATGGAAGGTCAGGTGATCATTCTTACGACTCAGATGCCAGTCCAATATTGCAGCCATATTAAACAAATATTTTACGAACCTAGTAGTCCTAATACAGTGCTCTATGCGCCACTAGATGTGGACAGGAAAATGACAGAAAAATTCATCGATGATTATTATCATTGTTAGTATTTTTGAGATATTATAAACTAACCAACTACGTATCACTTATCACCTTAAAACACTCAAATTGATATAAGTAAACATAATTATCAATTTGTTTATATAAATTAACTATCAACGGTCCATATAAACATGTCATCATAGAATTAAGAATAGTCCAGAAGGAGCGTAGAATCATATTTGAATACATCGGACTGTGTCTGAAAATTCCCCCACTATGCCCCACTTTCGCCGCGCGCATTCGTGATGTCGCCGTGTAATGTTGTACGATGGGAAAAAATATAATCATAACACAAATGTAAGGTAAAAAAAAAAGCAATCTGTTGATTTCTCTAAAATTTTATCGTGCACGCGGAAATATTGATTAGCACAACAGAGTAGATAAGTAAAGGGTCATTTAATAAGAGTAATTGAATTAATGAACTTTGAACTTAAAATATAAAACAATTTTTATTTTACATAAAACGAATATTTTTATATCATGTTAAATAATATTTGATGTTTTGAAGATAATGCCGGTCAAATGTCCACCACAGAGTTGTTTAATCCGAGGTCCTATTTTTATAAGATGAGCAAAGTAGGGTAAAAAAATTTACTACCCGGACACTAGATGTTTTAATTGGAGCACGACGAGGCCTCTTAGCCAATCACATGACGAGATAAAACGAAAAACTTACTCTTATTATGAATATATAAATAGTTCAAAAAGGGCAAACATAAATAACATGTGTCCTCATTTACGAAAAAAACGTTTGCTGAACCAGCTAATAGCAGGCAAGCAAACGTTCTGGCAGGACGACGTCTGCCGGGTCCGCTAGTATTATTATATTTTATTCTAGAATACTTGAACTGTCCGAAATTTAGTTTACTTGCGCAAGCGCGGGAAACTAACTTGTATTTATAATCGCATTATTCAGTGTATTAAAAACATTTATGTAAAAAGAAAACACGCGTTTCACTCGTATAATTTCTACGTTAGTACGAATAAACAATGTCTTTTGAAGAAAATTGTTAGAAATTTCCTCGTGTACGTTGTACGAGACGCGCCGGTCGACTCAAGAAGTAATATTTTCATCGTCAGCCAAATATTTTTTCAGGTCTGAACAAAAAGTTATATATGTTGTTTGGTAGAGAATTTGCTTATAAGCTTCAGCGCAGTACTTTTTTACTAACTTGAGGTAATGTTTTCTACGTGTATCCCAGTTACTCGCAGCTCGCGGCTGGTAATGACGAGTATTAATTTAGTATTTAAGATGCTATTGCTAATTGCAATTTGATAAATTATTACAATAAAACTAAAGCGTTGCAGAGTTGATTGCGAATCTTTTCACAATTTTCCCTTGTTTGACCTGGGGACATTTTTTTTAGGAAGTGCTCTTTTAATAGATTTAAAAATAGAAACAAATGTTAAAAGGGAATTAAATGTGGAGAGAAAAATAACATTTTAATAATAAAACAAATTGTATATTTACACCACACATAAGTGGAATATTAATAAGAACACTACGAATTTCGATTGGCTATTCAGATTTACCCATCATCAGGTGTAATAATAAACTTGTCATACTCTTATTATACCGCATATTATAACCATAAAGCCGACAATCTTAATTGATTAATAATAAATCTTAATAGATTATTCTTAATAATAAAATATTAAGGAATATTTTGAATGCATTATATTTATATAAAACTGATATTTTTTTATTCGTTCAAAATTACACTCGTTTACGTTTAAATGAAATTATTAAGGCTTTTAAGGGTTTGCCCGTGTTGACCCATAATTATTATCAAGAATAAAAAATATATAGTTAAACAAATTAAATTATAACAACACTAGCAGACCCGACAGACGTTGTCCTGCCCGAACGTTGGCCTGCCTGCTATTTATTACCCTGGAAAAAGACTTTTCATTGATAAGTAGGTACCTAGGTACTTGTTTGTGATTAAATTCCAAAGTGAATTTAATTTGGTACCGAGATACTTGTTTATGGTTGAATTCCAAAACATAAAATAAATATTTTTTTCAAATATTGCATTCTTTTTGCAAACGTCAAACTCCGGTCTTCTCACCAACAGAGGGGTGTACTTTTGTTGGAATACGATTTTTAAAAATGTATTGAATTTAATATTATTTAAGTATTACCGAAAGTTCAGTAAAAATAAATAAATGAGTAGAAATTATAAGAAATTTAAAGAAAGAATCTAATTGAGATCCAAAATAAAACAAATGCCGTTTGTAAACATTCAAAAACAAACTTTTTTATCCGCAAAAAAACAACATCATTCCATTTTTTGTAAATGCATTCTCCTCGAATGCAACCCAGGTATATCGATGAATAAAATATTCTTACTCCTTACTTCTTTTTTACATATTGGATTTAAGATTTCCATATCTACAAACATTCACAGTGCGAAGATCTATATTTCTCTGAAAACCGCCCGTAAATCGGTTAAGCCGTTTAGGAGGAGTTCGGTGACATCACACATACAGAGGAATTATACATAAAGATGTTATGCAATAGAATAACAATTCAGAAAAATAATGTATAAATAATAAAGAATTAAACGATAAATAATATCATTTCAAAGAAGGTACCATAATAATTATCAGATATAAATATAAATTATACAAATCTAGTTTCGTGCATAATTAAATATGCAAAATAATAGTTTATTATATATAAGCTATTACAGACGGGTTGGGATTTAAACTTCGAACCCCGCACAACTTCTCTCCCATTTTTTTACTCGATTATGAGTATCATAAAATAATCTTAAGAACGCACAGATTTTTGGAACCAAAATAAAATAGCATTTGCTGTTGCTTTTATGAATAAATATTCATAATGCTAATGCGAATTATTTCGTTATATCCCGCAGCTGATCCATGCGGCTGCTACCAGTACGTTTAGTAAACGGATAAAACATTTTAGTTTTGGTTTACCGCTGTCTGGGGCGGTCACGTCGCGGTTTTCTCACAATACAACTTCAAACTGGTTTTTCATCTCGACGTATTTATGTTTCAAAATTTGTATCAAAACAGTAGTGATCATTTGCCGGAAAGAACCGCTTCTTGGGTGTTGTAAAAATTCTGTGTGCAGTGCGTTGACTTTGACAGTTATAATTTTGTGTTAAAGGATGGTTTATAAATGCTGAATTGACAGACGGTTCGAATAAAAAATTGCATTTTATTTATTGAACTTTTTAACCTTAAAAATGTTTTTGATACGTACAAATCTTTGTAGAAAATATTGGAAAATATTAACACATTAAAATCTAGGAATTTTCTAATCTTTGTAACTGTGCACAAATATTTTAGCATATTTGATTTAATTAATTCCCAAGGATTTTTTGTAAAAAACTCATTTGGGGACAAACATAATATGTTTATAATATTATAACAATATTTATTAATCATGACGGTTATAAACAAAAGCAAAATAAAAATAACAGTTTATTATAAATTAGCTACTTCGAAAAAATAATAACATTCTGGTTTTTTAAATTCAAAGCTAGAAACTGTATCAAAAAATACACTCGTGCACAACCTGGGCTGGTATTCCAAATCCTCTCGCGGCCGTATTATCTCGCGTATTTACATACAAAATACACGAGAAAAACCGTTTTCTCGTGCCGCGGGGGTGGTTCAGAATAGCATCCCTGGGCCCCGATTACAATGAACAGAGTTATCTTCAATTGTCTTTAAATTAAAATCGAATTTTCTTTACAAAAATATGTACATTTTTATGATGTTTTTTTTATTATAACATATACGATTTCATGTTACCGACGAAAATACTCCAAATTTTTGTACAAATGTTTAAAAGTTCGTTAAAAAGGAAAAAAAGTGAGGCCCAAAAGGGACGACACTTCTGGGTGACCGAGATCCTAATCAACTGGGGCGCTAAAAGCCGATAACTGATGCCCGTAGGACCGATAACTGATGCCCGTAGGGCCGATAAAATAAGGCCCGGGGGTCATTACACAAGACCCGAAGGAGGGAGTTCTCCCACACGTAGCAGTCGGCAATCGTCCTTTTGATTTCAAATTATTCTAATTTTTGGAATATGGATGTTAAAATACAGGCAGAATGGTGAATTACAGGCACAGTGTGTAAAGTGGCCGCTTAAAGCAGCCAATGACAGGTGATAAGACCCGTGGATGCCTAGACTTCTATATTCCCTTTTCTAAAATGATATTCATCTCTGTTGTAATATGTCATCATTTAAATATGTTTCGGTTTCGGAAACTACTGCAGAAGCCGAAATTCGGTTCTGGCTTCGGCTGAAAATCTTGTTTCGGTCGGTCACTGTTAATTGCCTACTTTTAACATTTCGTAGAACTCGACTCTTATGATTTATTATGTACCTGACTATTACAGAATAAGCGCTTAGAATTAAAAATGTAACTTTAATTCATTGATTGCCAAGGAGATACAGAAGTAGGCCACTTACGTAATTATTTCACATCATAACTATTAGTAAGAAACAGAAGCATTTGAAATCAATTGATCACATTAATAACTCATTACGTGCGAGCATAGAACAAGAATAGTCCAGAAGCCGCATACGCTCATCCAAATCAATCCGACTAAACTACTTACAAATGAGTAGTTTTACGTTTTGGCCATTAGGTACTCTGTAGACGTCGCTTAGTACGCAACTGCCGATTTAAATTCAACTATGCCGTGTCGTGTCGTTTGCAAGTGTCAAAACACTGCTGGGATTAAAAGGGAATACGGTAGGATCACATTTTTAAGCTTTTTTGTAAATTTGTAATCACATTGGTAAAGTCATAAAATTTAGTAGATTATGTTATTTTATTTTATTATATTTTATCTCTAATTCTTAATATTTTATTTATATTTATATTTTCGACACTTGACACTTGTGCAATATTTATACACGTGTCCACCTTCATTCCAATATAACACCCACTCACCCACCTCACACAAACACACTAGTATGTATAGTACGTGTATTTCTATGGATATCTGTCATTGGTTTTATTCTCTGTATATTTTATTTGTTATATTTTTGTTACATGTATTACTGTTGATATCCCCAATAAATAAAATAAATAAAAACACAATAAATTTCTGGCTAGTCGGGATCTGAAACAAAGAACCTCTGTAAATTGCAAAAACAGTGAAATAATTTATTTAAAATTGTGTTGAATGTGAAACAAAAAATAAGTCCAGTTGGACACAAAAATTTATATCAGTCCAGAGTAATATCAGTATTATGTTATTTAATAATAAGGCTTTAAATGTGAGGTTATTTATCGTTCTACTGCTCGATATAATAAGTACAAATGTTGTAAACAATTTCGACAAAACCTACACGTCTTTTATATTTTACGATTCACGCGTTAAACTCAAACCACTAACCTTTCGTTCGTGTTAAGTTAATTTATTATACCGAACCAAACAGCCTTGCGCTTTGAAAGAATAGTTTTCTTATGACGACCTTTCACCGCTACCGGTTTATTAGGAAACTTGAACTAACCTATTTCGAACTGATAATATTATATTGTTCGATCACAATCAACCGGTTAACTATCGAATGTTTTTTAAGCGTGATACCTACGAGAAATAAAAGAAGGAAATATTTGATGGAATGAGTTTGTTTTTATTGTGTTCTAAATGAAATTACACGTGTATTTTTTGAATATATGATATCCGACAAAGGTCCTCGCGACGAGCAGTTACTAATGTATGTACCGCATCCTGTCTATCCAATTTTCGGCCACATTTTCAATAAATCCGACGTTGTTTATTTACTTTTTAATGAAATCATACAGTCTTTATATAAAAAACAAGGTACAAAAGAACAAACAATTTAAAAAAGTAAGACCAATTACAGATTTCACACTAATTTATTATGAATGCAGGAATGGAGAGGGGAAAAATAATTGAATTCTAAAAAAGTAAAAATATAAATATTAAATAAAAAGGAGAAGACATTGTATAGCTACTCTACTTTCCCCCCTCTCTCTCTGCTTCCGTGAACATTTAAATTTCTTTGTAAAAATTCACAACCAACAATAATTTATTAGATGCAGGTTGTAGATGTTTATATAAATAAGTATAAATTAAGAGTTGAAATCAAATGTTAAATTTAAAATCAAAAGTAAAAGTTATAATTAAAATGAAAATTTAAAATTAAAATTAAGTTAAAAGTTTAAGTTAAAATTAAAAGTTAAAATTCAGAATTAAAATTAAAAAGTTGAAATTGAAAGATAAAATTAAAAATCAAATTAAAGTCAAGCAGGAGATAACAAGTTATTTACAAAAAGTTGCGTGTAATGTTGCCTTCAAAGGTTATTGGTTTGTTTCCATAAACCATATATTTAACGTAACCGCATAGGGAATAATCCGATGGCGTCAAATCACAGGATCTTCGAGGCCTATTAACACGACTATTTCTGACAATAATGTAGTCGTCGCCAAACTTGTCGCGCAGTAAATTCGCGAAGAGCTCTTTACGTTGTCGATACAATTAAATTTCCACAATTTGAAGGCGTTGTTCGAATAAATAGCGTTCCACTGTTGATATTATTGTTACAGAGCACAAAATATCTTTATAAAAACTGTAGTCATTAGCTTGGAATGGCTCTGCCTACCCTTGCTGTGAAACAGCGTGATGGCTGGTTTGTTCGTTTGTTTTGCTATTTATGAATGTGTTTTAGTCATTCTTCTGACGTTTCTCTGTCCAAACGTAGTAACTAGTAACAACAACAACAACAAACCATCACGCCGTTTCCCCGTAGGGGTAGGCAGATTATTATTACAATTTTGAGTTTGTCCGAATGTTTGTAGACAAAAGACTGGATTTCACCTGGACTGGAGTCATTATAATTAACAAATAACAACAGGGATGGAGAATACCTTCAAGAAGGGAATATGGAAGTCTAGGCCCAGACTTTTATATTCCCTACTCTGAAATACTCTCCATCTCTGTTGTAATTTGGCAACAAATATTTTCAACAATATTTTGAGTTTGACAATTTTTTTGTAGACAAGGACTGAATTCAACTCCCCTTGGAGCTGTTAATATTGACATATTACAACAGAAATGAAGAACATTTTAGAGATGAAAAGTCTAGGCATCTACAGGGCTTACGACCTGTCATTGGCTGGTTTAAGTGGACACTTTAAACACTGTGTAACATTCACCATTTTGCCTATGTTTGAACATCCATATTTCTTCGATTCTTCCATTTGTTGATTTTAGTGAAGTCAAAGAGTTGAAACCTTTATTGTTGTGAAGAGATTCATCTGACTGAATTATGTATTTCACATACTAGGGAACGCCTATGGAAGCGCCAAATGAAAGAATCGAAGAAATATGGATGTTTTAAACATAGGCAAAATGGTGAATGTTACACAGTGTGTAAAGTGGCCACTTAAACCAGCCAATGGCAGATCATAAGCCCTGTAAATGCCTAGACTTCTATATTCCTTCTTGAAGGTATTCTCTATCCCTGTTGTTATTTGTTAATATATTATTATATTTAATCCGGGTCATGGTTTTACAATGTTGGGCCAATATGTTGAATATTTTGGGCACCAAAGATCTAAAATTTCTTTATCCAAACTCAGAGTTTTTGGTAGACCCCGTGCTCTAGTTCTCTAGACTCTAGTTCAGCGGTTCCCATTTTTTTTCGGTGGAATCCCATCTTGACAATAAAAAAGTAAATTGACGAAAATTATATTTTTAAGACCCATGACACCTTATTGTTTGCATATTGTAATATTCGACTTGAAAAGAAAAACGGTGTTTTGAATTAAATTCTTTAATGTTTGTACGAGGTGTATTCAGAAAATAATAGGATTTTTTCCGATTTTCAATTTTATTAAAAATTATGTTAGTATTCATGCCCCTGAAGTATGCTTAAATTTTCAGCTGTATTCATTATTTACTTTGTCTGAGACAGCCGCTAAGGTTGGACGTATTTTTGGCGTGCTCGGCGATTTTCGTCTTGGCCTCCAGAATACCTCCACTGGGACGATTGAGCCTTAGTTTCGACGTCATATCCGTAAACCCACGTTTCAGTAATTCTGCATCGTCGTTGACTTCATTAGTGACACCTGAGAAACTTCCATTCGCCGCTGTTTTTGTTCAAAATTCAAAAATTTTGGAACAAATTCTGACAATCCAAACACGCAAAATTAAAAAATTTCCGTTATTTTCTGAACATACCTCGTACTTGATGGAAATAATGATTTTTTTACAGATTTACTTGTAATAGCACTAAAATTAAGTTTAGTGTCCGACTGGCCGATGAAAGTGCCGGCGTCGCGGCGTCGACTGCCTGTTTTCTACTACAATACGCCCCTAACTCTCGAAACCCCTGCGACCCTTCCACAGAACCCCAGGGTTCTTTTAGGAACCGCTGCTTTAGTTTGTCTCCTGGGCTGCTATTCTGAAAGCTTTTATAGTGCGGTATAGCGCGTATTTAGTACAGAATCAGAAAAGCGGCGCTGGTGTTCCCACTCCCGTATTTTCATCTGGTTGATGCAGACGTAGATTTTTATTGAAAGTTTATAAAAATCTACATAATTACAAAGTACAAAAAATATTATGTGGTTTTTTTTGTTAACTGAGTATAATTTAAAACATAATTTATTTAAATTGAGTTTTTTCAAATGATTGTTTTTTACCGAGCTTAAATACATACATTTATTCCGCATCTATTCGTTAGCAGTCTAAAAATATATTTTAGAAGGTGGAAACGCTCATTGAAAACATATTTTTCTATATAAAGCCAAACTTGTATGAAATATGTTGGCAGATATACCGTTTTATTTATTTATTTAACTTTTTGTGCATAATGTAATTTGTACATTGGCGGGCTTATTGCCAAATGGCAATTTCTTCCAACCAACCAATAAAATAAAAGTTTTATTTTTATAATTCAAGTTACAGAACATATTCAATAGAAAAAAAGATTAAAAAGCTAAAGATATATAAGAATATAAATAAACGTATTTGTTTATAAATTACCTTACATCAAAACTATTACTCAATGGGAAAAAGGAAAAAGAGGAAAGAAGAAAAAGGAAAGGAGAAGAGATTAAGGAAGAAAAAGGAGATGTTTCTTCAGACGTGATTTAAACAGAGATAATGTAGTAACATCTTTGATGGTGGATGGGAGATGATTCCACAGTCGAGCCGCATGGACACTATATGAGTTAGAGAAGAAATAATACCGAATAAATAAATACCATTTTGTTCGAATATGACCCGGAATTTGTCAATTAAAAGAACCGCTCTCAAGATATTGCCGATTTTTCTTCTTAAGGTTGGTAGGACTGTCATAGACATACTTGTCAATTTTCAGCGCGATCTGTCATGTAATTTGTTTGTGGTAGCTATGTAAACAACTCGGCCTCTGGTCAGCGAATTTTATTTAGTTTCGCTAGATTTTCTTCAAAGAAATTAACTAAAGGATCTAAAAGCCATTCCGAAATCGGGCCACGAGAAGTGCTATGAAGATTGTAAAAACACGTTGGCATATTTGTATTGACTCTGATGGTGACTTAAAAGGGGACGTATAACTATTCATAAATAATTGAGCTAAAGTTGTTTTTTTTTTACAAATTCTACGTCATATTTGAATAAAAGGCATATGTTAGCCTCATATTTAATATTTTTACTGCATTAATTGTTGCGAATTGACGCACAGCTTGAATCTGTTTGAAATTAACATAAAAGCTTATTTGGTCACAAAGACAAACATCGTCATATTTTTTTTTTAGTTTTCACAATACATTTTCTATTGCTATGTATTTCTCATCTTACGTCTTTTAAATATTTTTTTAAATAATATTTGTTATAACAGCAATACCTAAAAATTGATACAAAAATACAATCATAATTTTAAACGTGAGGCCAAAGTCTTCAATTTGTATGCAATTTATAAATACGCAAATCATTTAATTACCTCAGTAAAATATTTAAATTAGTGTGTATTGGATGTTAATATAAGTTCTGTCCGTTTTTTCCAAATGAAGAGGACACAAGAAAAAAAAATCAAAAGATTAGTCAATAATTCATAGCATCTTTACCGTACACTGCGCAAATATCGCGAGCAGCTCTGTCAGCTTTATTTCCTCGATCGAACTCGAACAGAAGGAGCTGCCGAAAATGCTCACAGTCGTCTACTTGGCATTCCACTTTGAAGGCTTGTGATCAAATAAAATAATATATGTAACTTTAAATTTTATTTCAAATTACGTATAACCTTTACCATTTTTTAAAAACTTTCTGTGCTCATTTTTAGAAAAAAACGGACGCAACTTATATTAACACCTAATACTGCTTAAAAAAATGTTATTGTGTATTTTGATTGATTTTTAAGGAAATTAAAAAATTTATGTAAAGAGATGTTTTTATTAAATCACGGTATTCAAAATGGTTATCGACTTTTGTGTATTTTTATCATATTTATTAAACATTCTATTATCCCCGTATATGTGAAGCATTAAGGGTGATTCTAAACGAAAATATGAGACTAATTATTCATAGATGGCGCTTTTATCATTTTGATTGAAAATGCAATTTTTACGTTTATTCTCAATGAAAATTTTACAAAACTTGGTTTGCGGAAACTTTTACTATATTGATTGTAACAAATACTATAACAATATAATTTAGTTACTTTTCACAAAATGGTGTACAAAACAAAACATATTTATCTTAACATAATTTTTATAGTCTTGATATATTTAACACTCCATTTAATACGCACAGAAGAGAACTAATAGGCTTGATTCAGAATTACAGAGAATAGACGCTTTGTCTCGTTTCTTGCTCTTAATCATTAATCAAATGCAACTTTCCACTCCTACTTTCCTTCAATCATCCTTCACCACTTCTTATCAATATTTTTCTTTTCCTTACCACTATCTCCTTGTTTTGTCCATATCTATTTTATTTTAATATATAGTTTTAGAGTTTAGAGTCTTTATTCAATAAAATATACATATTATTACAATATTAATACATTATAAAGAAAACAAAGTATTAAGATATATTTTGTCCCGATAAACTATTCAATAATAGTTTGTCATCGGGTGCTCAGACATTAGTTTTAATTGATAATCAAATAAGAAGAGTACAGACATAATACTGTATACGTATAAAATAATAAACATAAAAATAGTTTAAAGATTTTTTTTTTTTTTAAGTAAGAAAATAGAGTAAAATAATACAATTAAAATTAAAGAATAGTAATTTACTTAAATATATTTTAAATATAAGAAAAAAAAAAAAATAATAGACACATATATAAATAGTGTGTGCTCATAAATGTAATCAAAACAAGATAAAAAAATAAATTAAACAAGGTAAAGTAAATCGAGAATTTCAATTCATATCTACAGGAAAAAAAAAAAAATTAGTAAGAAAACAAAAGTACATATTAAAATTAAGATCTAAAAAATGTAAATGAAATAAGAAAGTAAGAAAGTAATAAAAGAAAAGAAAAGGTTAACCCAAGAAAATAACAAAAATGTAATTAATGAGGGATAAAAAGTATATTTATTATTTATGTAGTTTAAACCGTCGACGCTTTATTGTAGTATAATTTAGTAAATACATATAATTGGATGGCAGGCCCTACTATGTATGCATTTGCAATAGTTTTTATTTATATTTATTTAACCTGTACATCTGTTTGTATTCGAAATAAATAAAATAAAATCTTAAGCCTGACAAACATAACGTTTATCATTTAAAATAAAATAAAAACACTGCGTTTTATTTAATTACTGGCCGTTTTCTGAGCTTTTATGTGCTCCTTCGCGAGGTATTAATAAATAAATTTATGTAATATTTTTATAATTTTAATAGTGTCTACATAAATCCAAAATGGAGGTGATAAATTAAGTATTTATATCAATAAGTATTTTGTGTTTGTAAAGATATACAGTGAAGGTTGAGGGAGGTTGAAATTCGATAATTTGCGTTTGTTCGTGTTTGAAAAACAGGGATGAAAGTAGGCTGAATGCTGTCGAAATGCGATCTCTCAGGCGAATGTGTGGTAAAACTATGTACGATAGATGCACAAATGTAGAGATCCGTACATTATGTAAGACTGAGATAAGCATTATCGACAAAATCAAGAAAAGAGCTTTGCGCTGATTTGGACATGTAGAGCGAATGGACAGCGAAAGAACGGCTAAGAATATTTACAATGCGAATGTTGATGGATGCAAAAATAGAGGAATAGAAGACCGAGAAAGACATTGCATAACCAAATCCAACAAATACTTGAGGACGGACATGTCATAAGTCGGAATAATCGGCGCGCGCGCATGAGAAGATGTGTGAATGTAGAGGAAGCGAGATCTGTATGCAAAGATAGAGTGATGTCGCGTTTTATCCTCTCTGCCTACCCTTATGGGGAAACGGCGTGATGGTTTGTTTGCACCTTAAAAGGATGCGCGGTCTGACTTTTATTCATAATAACGTGTTATCGTATTTTCTCCCTGGATTATGACACTGAAAGGCTGTTTTTTTTTTACATACTGGATATCCACTATTTTTCTGCAAACGTTTGGACATACTCGGCAGCAATCGTTGCACATAGGAACAATATGCACGGTATCTATTGCCGAGTCTATTTTTTCTAATAAGATACTGCAGCTTATTTCCATAGAGGAGCTTTCACTGTCTAGACTAGCGCTGTCCCTCTCTGCCACCCCCCACCCCCTTGTAGACCAATCTTGCCTAACCTAACCAAATCATGAAAGTAACACTACGCCAAATAGCCTATCGAAGTAATTAAGACTTAGAGTGTAATTTGCAAAGGCATTTTTGGGTTTATATTTATGAGACTCGGAGTTCCAGTAGCGATCTGATTTCCCGACAAATGGTTAGAACTTCTCTAGCACAGAGACAGTACAAAAGAACAAAAGCTATATTTATTTATTTGACGGACTAATGCAGTCCATTCTAATGATGGTAAATACAATTTCTTATAATAAATACAGGCACCAATAAAATAAAATACAACTAAATAAAATTAAAGCTAGGACTAAAAAATAATAATTAAAAGCTAGAACCAATAAAACGTGCAGATAGTCTGAGGAGTTGATGGTGGCTGTTACTGTTAAATGGCCAACACATGTTCTTATTTAAATTGTAATTATATTTTTTTACTTTTTTATTGATTTATTTTTGGAAATCCTCATTACTTTAATTCTGTTTTTTTAAATGTGTTTTTTACTCTATAAATATATATTTAAAAAAAATGTATATTTAATTTTATTTGGGAAATCGACAGTTCTACATACATATTTTTAGTAAACAAACAGATATAGTGTTATAACTCAGAACTAATAACAGATTTCCACATAGTATACAAAGTTAGTAAAGAAAATATATTACATATCAAATAAATACATACAATTTATACATATAAAAATGTTATTTTCATGTACTTAATAATCAAAGATTTTTTAATATTTATTTTAAGAGCATATATAAAATATATATATTTATTATATATACATATATATTTTATATTTTACTTTTCACTATGTCTGCTACCTCTATTTATTTTTTCTATGTATTTATGACTGTTTAAAAAAAAAATGTCTTAAAGCAAGGTACTTTGTACAAATTTTTAATTTTATGTATATGTGATAATAAATATTATTTTAAAAAAACTGCACGGTACCATAGAGAGCTAATCCAAATTGCATTGAGGGGAGATCCTTAAGCCCACCATCCACTCAGGATCCCCTCAATGCCTCTGTTTTTTATATTTAAAAATATGTATTTACACAAACAATTTACATAAATAAAAGTATCCAAATATACAAAAAAAATCTAAAAAATATTGTAACAAAACAAACATATATAAAAAAACACTGATATTTACAATGAGAGAACGGCCTTGAATAAATAAGGACTCCCTGGGTGGTCAGAGGCAGAGGATCCGAATACCACCCCCGTATGGGGAGGACAAAATAAAAGAACATGTGCATTCCGCTCGAAGGAATCACAGTCCCAACTGAATGAGCATCCCACCGGAACAGTTGCCTGTCCCACCAAATTTTACCCACCTAGGCGTCCGCGCATCTGAGGAGCTCCAAATTATCCAATCCAATTATTTAATCCAAATTGCAGCAAAAAGACAGCAGCAACATCTAAGGTCTGGTTACTCCCCTGCTCCACGTGAATCCTCATTTCGGTGTACAACACGCAACCAGCGCGGCTTTATGGTGCCCGGAGAATCTCAGCAAAGTTAAACACGGAGAATCGTAGAAATACCTTGAATGATAAAAACAAAGAAACCTATGAAATTATAGCCATTGATTAGTAAATCTTGGGATAATTACTACAGCTGGGCAACTTTCAAATCAGCATCTTAGTTAACCACTGTGCACACATTTTTGTGTAAGTCGTACATTCGAATATTTATAATGTTCTTTAAATGCATAACGTCTTGTCTGTTTGTAACATTCATGGAGGAAGATAAAAGTAATGGCTTTATAGTGACCCATTTTTTTTGATAAGAGGTTTTATCGAGATCTCGGCCATTTTAAAGAGTTTCATTTTTTATGTTCCTGATGGTTATCTCCGACAGCGTCAGCACAGACTGTTGTACCTCCCGGCTTCCAAACCCAACCTGCATCTGGTTAAGCCGATTAGAAGAGCAGTCAGGCAGCTGAACATTATTACTTGGGAGATCGA
Source organism: Micrasema longulum (assembly GCF_059751315.1). Classification (NCBI taxonomy): domain Eukaryota; kingdom Metazoa; phylum Arthropoda; class Insecta; order Trichoptera; family Brachycentridae; genus Micrasema; species Micrasema longulum. The sequence continues at coordinate 42,256 of NW_028279783.1, forward strand.
CATCTTTCACATCTGTGAAACTATGTTTAAGAGACAAATACTCTTGCTATTTTTTTAAATTTTTATATATATTTGGACCCCTGTATTTAGTAGCCTCACGTGTCATGTACTAGGAAAAAAAATCGTTTTTGTTTGTCTTGGAAATGGGATGTTCGATCACTGATTTTGGTTTATTACCTTTATGAGTCCAATCACCATTGTTGCAAAGTTCAAGAACAATGGTGCGTGATAACTGCTTTTGAATACAGTGTGGATATCTGTTAAGGATATTCCATCTTTCCTGCATTCTGCTTCAAGATTATGTCGTTGTAAACTAAAAAAAATGGCACTGAAATAATAGATGTTCGATACTCTGTGAAGAAATATCATCGCATGGACAATAGTAATCATTCCTTAATTTAAACCTATATAGATAACTTCTCATAGCTCCGTGTCCGGTAAAAATTTGGGTCGTTTCGAAAGTACTTTGGTGATGATGACGGAAGTTTGCTGCATCAGCCAGCGTTGGGAAAAACATTTTAGTGATATTACCTGTAGAAGAAGTGCGGTAATGATCTTGCTGTTGAAGAGTATTATGCCTTAATAATATCGAACCACTGCTCGATGTAGGTCAGTAGCTCAATCGCAAATAACTATCGACGTGCTAATAAGCGACGTGATAACAATTTCTCACCACGGTTGTTTATCGTATTTGCGATCACAATGGAACATCCGTGAACACCTAATATTAAATGACAAAATATTTACGTTTCGCGACGTATAATCCTGCTGTGCAATCACATATTTGAATTTCACCGGTGTGAATATGGAAAATATTCAAAACTACTATTTTTATTTATTTATTTATTATTCATCATGCTATTTATTGCATTTAGCCAGTGGTTGACAAGCCAAATGTCAAGAAAAACAGTCGCCGTAGTAATTGTAATTTAATTTTAACTTTTTTGTATTAGATACTCCTTACTCCTTTGCAAATGCAATATATTGTATTATTTTTTATAGTAAACGCCGACTTTTTGCTAATCAATTGCCTGTATTTATTTACGAGGAAAACAAAAAAAACCGACACGAGCGTTGACTTAGATATTACACACATATATCAGAGATACACATCCTTCGAACCCTGATATAAAGTAATTTTTGTAGACAACCTAAGGAGAGATAATCATTAAAGAAAGAACATTTGGTATTCCTGCCACAATCACACCGGAAGTTTGTCAATATGACTCTCCCAGCACTCGAGACATTGCGTCACAATCAGAAAACCTCCCACGTCTTACCATTTCCCAATTCTCACCCCCGCCCCCGCCTTAGTTCAATAATAAAACCATCCCCTCGAGAATATTTCCGACAGGAGAAACCTTTTTGGCTTTTATTTTGAATTTTAATATCAGATCGAATGAATCCCAGGCCCTCGATCACAATAAATCGAAAAAAAAAATTACCCGTATTTTCCTTACGGTCTACTCAATTTTCAATACCAATATTTTAATTTTGTATGCATGTCGATATTTATTTTCTTAACAACAACAAACCACCACGCAGAACAAACCAGTAGGTATGCAGAGATAATAGAACGCCTCGCTTCCTCTATATCATGAATACGTGCTGATTATTTTGACTTTTCACATGTCCATTTTCAAGTACAGGTAATCGTCGTTTTGCGCAGATTCGATTTACGCCGGTTGGTGCCGGCGTGGGATTCCCCGGTTCGGCCGACACCAGACGACAGCAGGCGCCGCGATTCTAATAGCAGACACACTTTTACACGTTGTTTTATTATATTACCGTGTACGCGAGCAGCCTATTGTGTGTGTTAAATTGTTTCCGAGTTAGTTTCCGTTTTGTTTTTAAGAAAAATAATAAGGTATGATTTTTTTTTATAATTATCAAAATTAAAAGAATATTAAAATATTTATTATTTATGCAATGATTCTGAGGGAAAGGAAGCAACAATCAAAGCTAAATAAATTAGATGTTATTTTCAAAAAAGTGTGAGAATTTAATTTAGTGCCGACGAACTGGTGAGTTCATTATTTATATCAAGAGATTATTATTTAATTTGGATACGAGTTTAAACTATATTTATTGATTACATTTATAATTTATTTTGAATAGAATATGTATTAAATAAACATGTCAGATGGTTCTTAGAATTTTGACACGGAACCTTACCTTATATCTTCCATCATATTTGTGTTCATTTTACGCCGATTTTTTTTTCGCCGATGTCTCTCGAAACGGAACCCCGGTGTAAAACGACGTTTACCGTATATGTTAAATTTAGTCATGCCATGTTTTTCTCTGTTTCCTCGTATTTGCACCGCGAAAATTCCAATTTCGCATCATAATTATTTTTAGCCGGCTTTTGCCATCCATTCACTTTACATGTCCAAACTAACGCAGAAATTATTTTTTTTTATTTCGTCGATAATGCTTGTCTCAGCCTTTTTCTTTACATTTTTACTTCTTTTTTTTTGCACCACAACAGGCCGGGAGGCCTAATTACACCGGTGAATTACATCACAGAGCACACAGGCTTGAGAAAAATTACATTTTAATTTTTGTGTTCTCACCGGGAATCGAACCCGGAACCTTCCGTGCGTGAGTCAAGCGTCTTGACCACTACACCACGGAGGCCGCCTTTCTCAGACTTTAGTGCACCTATCGCACATAGTTTTACTGCATTTAGCTTATTTTCATCCTTGTTTATCCAACTTCATACTTTGCTATGCATAAGAGTTGGAACCAGAACTCCATTGTAAATTTATTTTTACAAATAATTTATACACCTTAAAGGATAAATCACGGGAGCGTATTGAACGAAATGTTTAGGAAACAATAATAGGAACATATCACATACTAAGAATACCAATAAAAATATATCAAATGAGTTTAGAATCATTAATTGTATTTTCAAAATCAATATGGATATTGTGGAGAATTGTTTTCGTACATAAATGTAAAAAGAAAATTCAATGAAAATACGTTCGTAGAAAAACGCCACGTGTTTGGCTTGGCCTTGGTTGTTGTGACGTCAAGATTCGTGATATTGTTCGACATAAATTTCAATGGCAGGAACAAATAAACATGAATCGTGACGTATTAGGGGCCTGGCCAATGGAATGACCGTTTTTGCGAGAATTCGAAATTACAAATTTAAAAGTGTTTTTTATGATACTAAAAAGGTGCGATTACCAATACCATATGGTGCGATTACCAAAACGTAACGTTTGAACGAAATGAGATAATTTCAGCCTATAAAGAACTTTCAATATAAAATATTTTAAAAATATTTTTTAGTAATAATAGTTTATATTAAAATAGTGTATCCGGAATTACGATTTTTTTTGCAAGTGGGCTTTAGATTTTTTATTTCAATTCAATTGTAAAAAGCGTTTTTACAACGAAAGTGGACTATTCAAAATATTCCAAGTAGAGTATTCTCATATGAAATAGCTTATTGCCATAATTTCTGCATTTTTACTTTCAAAACGTAACTCTGACGTACAGAATTGATAGTGTTGTAAATTACAACAGGGATAGAGAATACCTTAAAATATGAAATATGGAAGTCTAGGCATTTACAGGGCTTAAGACCTGTCATTGGCTGGTTTAAGTGGCCACTTTGCACTTTTCTGTGTTCACCATTCACCATTCACCATTTTGCCTTGGTTTGAACATCCATATTTCTTCAATTCTTTCATACGTTGATTTTAGTGAAGTTAAAAAGCTGAAACCTTTTTTGTTGTGAAGATATTCATCTGACTGAATTATTTCACATTCTAGGCAACGCCTGAAAACGATTTTCCAATTTTTAAACTTCTACATGGACCAGTTGGTTTTATTATAATATTTGTAACAATATTTGTTTTTTTGTTAATCTTAATGACTCTCGGAGGGGTGAAATCCAGCCTTTTGTCTTTAAACATTTCGACAAAATCAAATATTATAGTGGTCTGTTTTTTCTCATTTTAAATCTGCACTTCTTCCTTTGTAAAAAATAATAAATGGAAATAAAATGATTTAATGTACGTATTTTTAACAGCGATTCGTGTTATAATAGAATCTAGGATAAGGTTGATCTATATATTTATGTATATTGATTGACCTTTGTAAGAAATATCCTCCCACTCGTGGAATCATTCGGAAAATGTATTTTATTTCGTAAAGGACAACAGACGTCAGATTTGAGGAAATATAATATTACGCACCCTTTTTTAAAAGGTTAGAATATGCACCTACGCAGGTTATTACATAAATAAAAGTACTAGGCTTGTGTATAAATTATTACTGGGTTCGCTGTCCTGAGAAAATTATTATTTCTGGGAAATTAAAAAATAAATTTGTTACTTCTAAATAAACATAATATTGCGAAAAAGGTACAATCGCGACTTCGCCGTTATGCTGGCTAAAGCCGTCAAAATCGCGTCTCTCGTTTACTAAATAACGACCATAGTCAGTCGTCAGTCTAAAAGACATTTTTTTATTTATTGATTTTTTTTCACAAAATAAGTATAAAATTACAAATGGCTTGTACATATATAATTAATAATATAATAACGTTTCTACCTCTCTAATAGAGTGAAAACTCGTGTTCAGAGAGGGAGTTCGTTTTACATTTATTTTTATTTATATATACAGTATGTTCATTAAACCCTGTCACATCCGAAACCACGATGATCAGTATGAGCAAGAAAAGACACATTAAAATATTTTTTAGAACGCAAAAAATTTAAAAAAAAAAAAACTGTAATCTCAAAATGTAGTAAATCCTTAATTTCTTGAACAAGCAGTCCCGCTACAAACCCCTATCCATCTCCTACCCAGCCGCTTCCCTTGTCCGCGTCTGGTGCGTATTGCTTCGTTGGTCAAATAGGTTTTTATCTCAATTTTTTTTGTTAAGAAGGTGCAGGGGTTTGCGGAAGGGATGCTAGTTCGAGAAATAAAATATTTATTCCATTTTGAGATTATGAAAAAAAACTATTTAAAAAAAAAACGACTTCATGTAAAAAATTTATTAGGACTTTTTTAAAGCTTACTGTGAGGAATGTTCCTCTGAAGTTTCGCGATCTGGCCCTGAAAACCGTGTATATGTGCGAAGGTTTTCACGGTCACTGTTATCAATATGGTTCTTTTTTGGGTGATACCGTGTGTCTTGGATTTGCTCCGTTATATAGTTTAGTTATATTTCAGCCAATTTATCCCTTTATCACTCGTAGGTACTTATTTTTAATGAATATCGTCCGATGCGTGTCCCAAAAATTTCTCTCGCATGTCCCAACAATGGCAACACGTTGGTCGCGTTGGCCGAATGACGATATTTAGGTCAGCGGAAATCGACCAGCGAAACTTGTCAATTGATCTGAGTACTTCGGGACCAGACCAAAGTTGTTCGTTACCAGTTACTAGTTACTACCGCTCTCAAGGTCTCGGCTCTTGTGCAAGAACTATGGTACTTGGATGCTGACAGAGCCGTCTTTGTGGGCATTTAGCAAAGTAATAGAAAATATTTGTATTGATTGAACAAAAATTCAATCCATGCCATTGAGGTATATAACTAGAGTAAGCACGAGCGTTCGAAATATGGTCCCTCAACCTGCGACCAATTGGCATATGTTTGATAGAACATACTTTAGTCTGTTTTCCCGGCTACTTTTGAATTTTTGTCCTCTCGCAATTACTAAAATGCCTACTCGTATATGTACGGTAAGATACTGCACAACTCGATCCGGAAAAGTGATGGTATAACCTTTCACCGGTAAGTAATGTTTTTATCTTAATCAATACTTGTTTAAAATAGCGATTTTGATGTCAAAAAAGTCTATTTTTTTTAAAGTCAATGAACAGGTTTACGTAAGCCTTAACTGATTGGCATTAATGAGTTTATATAACACTTAATCTAAACAGTCTTAAAATCCATTTAAATTATACAAAATGTATAAATATGGCATAATCTAGGCGGACATGGCAAGTTTGTCTTCGTCTTATTAATATGTTACCAGTACTTATTATTCTTGAGTTATCTCCTGTCTCTGTCCTGCTCAGTTAGTCGGGCGAATAGTCATACGACAAACAAAGGTTACGTGTATGTGGAAGGGAGCGACATACTGAATAAAACTTACAGTAGACCGATGTAAATAGTCCGAGTTTTTTACTGTACTACGTGTTTTGCTTGCCAAAATCGACAAATATGACGTGACGCACTTACTCCCTCCGCTTGTCATTCTATTTCCTTTAGGGATGAATTTTTAGCTCGGATTTTTATGGAGTGTCATCCTTATATATTATATCTCAATGAGCCATGCAAAATTTTATTTTTCTGGTTTTTCAATCATTATTACATTTATTTTATTTAGTTACATAAAAAAATATACAATCTACTTCAATTTTGCATCCTATTTCTTATAATGTATAACATTAGTAATTATGGATTTCATATGATGACTTCTGCTTTATCTGAATGTGAAGAGGAAGATGAGACTGCTGATCACATTGTTACCCAAAGACGAATTTTTTATAGACATTTGCTTATTGGGACTATCTTTTCCACGTAGCGTTCAGCATCTTCGGTCCTATTGTCAATATTGTGATAGTCAAACATTTGAAAAATACAGAAAAAATGTTTAAGACACGAAGTATATATTTTTACAAACTAAATTAAGTTTCTTATGTGTATTAAAAATAAATGTAATATATAATTGTTCAGCCCTGTTCTGTTAGTTGTTTACTTACGATCCCGCTCGTTAAATATTGTCGACTCTTTCGTTAGTAACTATTGCAGCAATACCTTTGGTAAATTAAGGCTTAAATTACTCAAATTTGGGTGCTTTGTCGAGAGAAAAAAAGCATTAGTAATTACTATCAATTACTGTCGTAACATTTTTTTTGTTTAATCGTTATTGTAGAATTAATAGAATAGAATTGCATAGATCTTCTTACGATTTCAAACACAAAATGCCCCTTTAGATTTCCACATCACAATCCCCCTTTAGATGATCAGTATGAGCAAGAAGACATATTGGCACATTAAAATATTTTTTAGAACGAATAAAATTTACAAAAATATATTTAATAAAACACATGGTTGCTTACATCTGCAGGGACGAAGGGGGGAGGGGGGAGTCTGGTACATTGTTGACCGCGCGGCCGCGCCCCCCTCGCTTCTTTCCTGCTGAAGTAGGCAACTATTTGTTTTTTTCAATATTCTATATTTTTTTTTTTTTTCGTTCTTAACATTTTTTTAATATGCTTATATGTCTTCTTGCCCATACTGATCATCGTGGTTTCGGATGTGACAGGGTTTAAAGAACACTCTGTGTTTACTAAAACTCAATTCACTATAAAATTACAGTAAAAATATCCCCAGCAATGAACCAGCTACGGTACGTTGATGATACTATAAACTCTGTGTAAATAAAAAACTAATCACCGTCATTCCCAACTCCCATTCCCAACCATGTTGGCCATTATTAACCTATGTGCAGAGTGCAGAGTAACCTTTCTGCGCCTCAATGTACCGTTTGTGTACAGAATCGTAAGGAGAACAATGCTAAATCCCAGACTTTCTTATTAGCGACCCAGGCTTCGCGTGTTCGTCAACAGTTTCCGAAGATTAGCAAACGGCGAATCCGCTATTTAGATTTGATGTACGAGATCAAACGGTTATTTCTCCGCTTGAATTTTATTCGAAGCAATCCCTATTCACGAACAATATAGTTTTCCAACAATGTTGGAGTATGTCCAAATGCTTGCAGACCGGCTGGATTTACTCCCTAGGGAGTTATTCATATTTAAATTTATTTCAACAGAGAGGAAAAACATTTTTGAGAAGGGAATATGGAAGTCTAGGCATTTACAGGGCTCATGACCTGTCATTGTCTGGTTTAAGTGGCCACTTTACACACTGTGTAACATTCGCCATTCTGTCCATGTTTGAACATCCACATTTCCTCCACTCTTCCATCTGTGTAAAGTGGCCACTTAAACCAGCCAATGAGAGGTCATAAGCCCTGTAAATGCCTAGACTTCCATATTCCCTTTTTTTAAAATGTTTTTCCTCTCTGTCGAAATAAATTTATATATAGTTTCTAATGATTGTGTTTTATTTGACCAACGAGCGCTTTCGTCTACGTAGGCATCTTCGGGTCTTCATGTCCTGAAGACAAAATAAAACTCAACCAAATTTTGTTGGTATTTTTATCAATATTTATTTTTTAATATACACTAATCTTTATACACATATTATTAAGACTAAGCACGTAACAGATTAAGGGCCGATTGCATCGACAAAAGTTAAGTTAGGGCTAAAGTCAAATAAAAGTTACTTTTATGTCAAAATGCGTTGCATCAAAAAAAGTTTACTAAATATTAACAAAAAAGTTACTTTTATTTGACCGGCCGCCAGGGGACCGTTTAAAGTTAAATGCGATCTGCCATCTGTCAAAAATGCGTCGTGAGTGTTGAAATCTATTGATCGATATGTAAAAAGTTGCACAAAATGTCTATTTCATCTGATTTTTCGTCTTCCGATGACGAATTTATCATCGAGTATATTCTAAACCGAAAAAAAAAACTTTTCAAACCACGAACGGACCATTTTTTGTGGGAAGAGTCCGACTTTATCGCAAGATTTCAAATGTCAAAAAAGTGAAGAACTAATAATTATTTGAATTTTTAATTGTTAATTATTTTTCAAAACACAGGACTTGATCATCAGCGGCGTGGTGTAAAATAAATCTAAATCATCACTGTATTGAAATGCTGTTTATTATTTTTTTTAAATAGAGCTAGATTGAGCTCAGCTAACTCTTTCTGGGCATTTAAGGCTGCCATAGTTGCCCGAAAAATGTCCTTTTTTTGCTCTATTTCTAGAGTAAAAAGTTCTTCATTTTGTTTTAGCTTTTGCTCTTTTATTTTTTTATCTAGTTCAAAAAGGACGATGTCCCTTTTGTTCTTTTCTTCTCCGAATGAGATTTTGAGCCTTAACTAAGTTTAAATATTTAACTGTAAACTAAATTTATACCAACTTTGATGCAACCGGCCCTTAATATTTATAAAATAAAAAAGTGAAATTCAGATCCCGTAATTTATTTAGATTCCTTCAAACAAATCTAAATTTATTTAATTTTGTATGGTAACATTATTCAATCTAATGAATCTTTAATTTTAAAAGCCGTCTCAGCGTCCTCTGTTTTCTTGCCTCTGTCGAATGCGATCGAGTTAATATATCCGCGTCAATATTTACACAAGGCACAGCGAAATTACAATACCAAAGGTATTTGGAATAATGCATTTTAATGACGCGCCCCAAATCCATAATCCATTACATCATGCCAAAAGACTTGAGAAAGAAATACGAATAATTATCGGACAATGGAAATCGGATCTAAGACGAATGCTCGTGTGTAATCGTCTATTTAATCTTTCGCTATCCAACATTTTCGAATGAAACTAAAAATGAATGTGCTTAAATTTTAAAGGTCGTAGCCGTTCAGGACCCCGATTACAATGGGAAGTTTACAGAGTTATCTTCAATTGTCTGTAAAGTAAAAACTAATTTTCTGCACGAAAATGTGTATTTTTTTATTATTATTTATTTGAAACATGTTTAATTACATGTTACCGACGAAGATACTTTGAATTTTCAAACAAATATACACATTTTTGTATTTAAATATCGATGTTAATTATGTGCCTTAGATGATTCAACACGGTAGTCCACTTTTTGCCGTTTTGAAGTTCTTAATTGAATTTAAGTAGGTACCTGTTTATGGTTGAATTCCAAAACATGAAATAAATATTTTTTTCAAATATGGCATAATTTTTGCAAACGTCAAAAACTCCGGTCTTCTCACCAACAAAGGGGTGCACTTATGTAGGAATACGATTTTTAAAAATGTACTGAATTAAAAACAAATTAAGTATTACCAAAAATAAATTTGTAGAAATTATAAGGAAGTTAAGGGAAATTATAAACAATCTCATTGTGATTCACAAAAAACAAATGCTGTTTTTAAACATTCAAAAACAAACTTTTTTTATACACAAAAAACAACATCTTTTTGTAAATGCATTCTCCTGGAATGCAACCCTAGTAGATCGATGAATAAAACATTTATGCTCCTTACTTCTCTTTTACATATAAGATTGAAGATTTGAATATCTACGAACGCGCACAGCGCAAAGATCTATATTTCTCTGAAAATCGCACGTAAATCTGTTAAGCCGTTTAGGAGAAGTTTGGTGACATCACACGTACAGAGGAATTATATATATATCTATATATATAAAACATCGAAGTCCGCTTCGTCGTAAAGATGCTTAAAAAAACTTTAAAAAGTTGAAATAAAAATCTGAAGCCCACCTTGTTATAACGCAAAAAACATCAGTAGTCCCAGGCTGCTATTTTAATATGTACTATGATTATAAAAATAAATAAAAAAATTGACATTCAAAGTTCTTTATAAGCTAAAATTATCTCATCTGGCTCAAAAGTTACGATGTTTTAAAAATCACACAAAAACTTGTTTCCTGAAAATTCTTTAAACGTGACTTCTGTAGTTTTAAGGAACAGGGTTTATACCGTCTCGATATGTACCGATGAATATAGCGTTTGTAATCGCGGCCCAGACCGACTACTCGATAAAGATCTCCCCACTAACCAATTTATTAATACAGTTGTATCCTGACTACCGACAGGCCTTGTCCCTCGTGCGAGTATTATTGTAGCCTAACAAATTGAACGAAGCGTTTTAATAAATCTTTTATAACGTTCGTCCATGACCAGCGATAGTACAATATTAATAATTTCGCTTCGGAAAGACAGCTACACAGACTACACACCACTCATGTTTTCAGTACCTCGGTATTTTAATATCAAATCCACAATTCGAATAAAATTCTCACATCGATTAAATATCTCGTAAATTTTGATTATGAGATCTGTTATGGTTCGCCCGAGCTAATACCTCTCTAGAGACAGCAGAATGTGAACGATAAAACTTATTTCGGACATTTTCTCTATCATTATTTTTAATCTACCCGAACAAAAGAATTTACGTTCAAATTTAATGTTATTTATACCCACGACAAATCACAAGAGAATCCCGGATACGTATTCAAAATTCCTATTATTGCGTATTATTCATGTATTCGGGGTACGGAATATTTTTCCATATAACTCCCGGTGATTTGTTTACTAATGTACCACTTGGCACCGAGCTGTCACATTTTACAAGTCCCAGAAAACTGTCTCATCCTGTCGCTCCGGAAAGATGTTTCGTTCTACATATGTATTCATGATTCTCCGAAAGGATTACTCCAATTTACAATTCGTATTATTTATTCTAGTCCACGAACACACGTGTTTTTTGAACGCATTCAAATGAGTATCTGGCTTCTGGAGTTTTAAATTTACCTCGGCTTGTGACCCACTGATGGGAGAAGCGAGGACTCGCAGTAGCCGCAGCTGGCCACTCCACGTGTCACGACTGGACTCCTCGACGCCAGCGCCATTCGATCAGCCAGTTTGTATCGCGAGTGTTTTAATCAATATAAAGAAGCCCGCTTTGTGCCCCTCGCCAGACTGCGCTCCATTATTAAGCGGAACAAAGGGGCTGGTCATAACCGTTCTCCGCTTTCTGCTATTAAGTAAACACAAATTCAGCTGGCGGCCAGTATTAAGTTTGACAAGTGCGATTTCGCCACGCTCGCTGGAACGTGTCGCCAACAGAGTTCCATAAACTCTCATATTTTATTGCCTTTTGATTTAAGAGAGATGTAGTTTCGAATGAGCGTTTCTTGTCGTTTTGAGCTACGAGCTATATAATTTTATTTCACCACCGATATAGCTGTCTCCGTGTGATTTAAATTATTGTAATCGACATTAAACTGGGCGTAGAAAGCCCTGTCTTTCATCAGGTAGGCTGCACGCTACACGCGATTGTTTACGCCCGATTGGAAAGATATTTACAGTCAGGCTGGATGCCAAATAATAGCAACTTCAATATTGCGTCGATATGCCGATTTAAAGTCTTCCGTAACGAACGATTGGCTAATTTCGTGGAACATAATGTACCTACAATCAGATATTTCTTGAGGACATGCGGCGCGATAGAAAGGTTTAATATTTTGTGAAAAAGACAACTGCGCGTTGGACTAATTATGCCTAATTAAAATCGAGGTCTCGTATACCCGAGTTCCGCACCCCAAAACTGAACCGATAAAAAAAATTCAGGAAGAAATTTTCTTTTCCGGTACGTTTGCCTTTTTTTAATTTTTAAAAAAAAGAATATTATTTTTGTATACCGTTCGTCCGAAGTCGGCAGATAAAACTAGATGCTTTTAAGGGTTTTGAAAAAAAAACAATGGTGTAAAGTGTGTTAAAAAAAATCATCGCTCTAGTGCCATAATCCTTGGAGAAAATACTGGAATACGTTTATATGAAGAATTCTTTTGTGTCTAGAGGCAGAGGTCTTGTCCCTTTCCCGCTCTCTATGATTACCGAATAGAGCTTCTATTCTTCTTCGGTCCGGTCGGATATACAAATCCGGTGGCTTTCAAAAATAAATTCAAGGCTTTTATAAAGTTTTCAATCCGTGCCTCATGTCTGAGGATGGTGATTACGCCTGACTCCAGGCATGGCTCGTCTGTGGACAGTCTCCCTCCATCTGGAACGGTCTTGCGCTCTTCTATAGGCATTCGTCAGTGATGATTCTGATAACTCAGTGACTGTGCCGCTCCGTCTTGTCGGTTGACGTCCACGCGACCTTGTCCTTCGACACTTCCCAGGAGAATAGTTTTCTCCAAACTATCAGAGTCTACCCTGGAAATATGCCCAAAGAACTGCGGGATTCTTTTCTCGCACGTGGATATCAGTCTTTCTTCTGTAGATGCCTAGACTTCTATATTACCTTCTCTAAGGTGATTTTCATCTCTGTTGTAATACGTTTATATTAAAAGCTCCCCGGGGAGTTGAATCCAGTCCTTGTCTAAAGAAATTAGGACAAACTCAAAATATTGTTGTTTTATATGACGTTACCGTTGAATGAAAACATACAAAGAAAAAAGGAAAATATAATAATATAACGTAACAATACAGAACTTCTCCCGTCGGAAAATATAAATTATAATAAATGAAAATAATGTTTTACGCAGCGAGTAGCGTCCTTCGGAAAACTTTTGTCGGCCGTATAAATGAATCATTAGAAACCTAGTTTTGGAAATTTCCCCAAACTTCTGGTTGGGAGTATTGCTTTTTACTATACTTCTGTACTGTAACTTATTTCATTAAAACAATTTCAAATGGTCTTACTACGCCAGTAAGTCATTCTTATAACCTACTTAAGGTTGCGAAGGCCACGATACTCGTACATAAGAATTCGAGTAATTAACTAGCCAAACTTTGGACTGTCTGAAGATCTGAAAAGTTTGATATTGACGTCACCAAATCGTAGAATTGACTCCCCTGCTGCTTCTTACTTCTTACCCGTTATTTCTTTGAACAATCCATTATTGAATTACATATACCAAAACAGAGAAACATTATTTTGCCAAATTTTTAGAACTCTTCACCAGTTAATCCCTCAGTACCAGCGTCATTCCTCAGGTACACGAAAAAAATTAATCATATCTCGTTATTTTCTTAACCAATCTACCCCATTTTTTGCATGCATCTAGCCAAAGATATACTTTTAACAAAACATTAAAACACTCTTGTTTGTCAAAATTTCACAATATTTTTTTATTTTTTTTTGTATTTATGTATGTTTATATATTTTTTTAATTCTTAGATTTATATTTATTTAATATGTTTTTTACCATTTTTTATATTTAAAAAAAACAGTCATAAACGCCTTTGTACTCTTCACCTTTATTTTACACCCCCTGAGCCCCAATGTCATTCCTGAAGTACATGATTTTTTTTTATTCTGCAGGATTAAAAAAAAAAATTTGAGAAAATAATAGAAAAAAGAATAGAATTCATTAATGCATAAATATTTTTTTTATTTGGTACTGAGGGGTTAAAACTAATTATTTTTTGAAGAAAACATTTTTATTTATTTTATTGATTTCATTTATTTTGTTTTTTTTTCGTTTTTTTTTTTAAAAAAAATATTGTTTTCATTTATTATTATTCTTTTTTTAAGAGAAAAGATTCATATTAGAAAACAAATCATTTAAAGGTATTCGTCTATTCAATTTCACGTACATCAATAAATTATAGAATTAAACAAAATAGATAGAATTACATTTGTTGTTTTTTTTATGTCGAACTTAAAATATTGATTAACATCGTGTTTCCTCATTCCGCGTCCTGTCACAGCCGGAACTGTTGACGATGCCCCCAAACAGGTAACGGCATCGACCTGTTACGTGATTCGCAAATCCCAAAAGCGGTTCTTCGTCTCATCAGCGGCTGTATGCTGCATGCAATACAAGGTGTGTTCAGAAAATAATGAGATTTTTTTAATTTTGTGGGCTTGGAGAGTCCGATTGTCAATTTTTTTATTACGTTGGTATATGTGTACCTGAAGTATGTTATTCATTGTTGTCTTGGCGATCCAGAACGCATGTTCCGTCACCTATAATAATACAGTCATTCTGCATCGTCGTTGTCTTTATTTAGTGGCACCTGAGCGACAATTTCGGAACAAATTTTGCTGCCACGCGTTTCATACCCAAAACATTCGCAAAATTTCATGGCATTAGCCAATCGATATGCCAATATCATCAGCTACTTTTCTGATTGTGATTCGGCGATCGTTCATAACCATTTCAATTAGTTTTCATCGGTTATTTGATGTGCTGGGGCGTCCGAGCCGTTCGTTATCTTCAACGTCTTCACGGCCATCTTTGAAACACTTATATCACTTGTAAACTCTTGTTTTACTCATAGCAGACTTACCATAGGCCTTTGTTAACATTTCACACACTTTGTGATACTTTTTTTTTTTTTTTTTACACAAAATTTGATACAAATTCATCGATCCATTTTTTCTTCTTCTTCTTCAATGACGCTACAGCCCAAATCGAACCTTGACCTCCTTCAGCTTTTGCCTCCATCTCCGCCTGTCTTCAGCAGCCATTTTCCAATTTGCAACTTGTAGAAGCTGTGCTGCATCTTTTTTTACTTCATCCTCCCACCTCAGTCTAGGTCTTCCCATCCTTCTTTACCCCCTGGATGTCCAGTCATGACTCTCTTAGTTACTCGCGCACCAGGCATTCTTTGTACGTGTTCAGCCCATCTCAACCTGAGCAGTTTTATGTGCGTTGAGATACAAGGGGCTTCATTTATGCTGTACAATGAACCATTTTGCCTAATGCGCTTCTCTTCTCCATCTTTCACGAGACCACAGATTTCGCCTTTCGATCCATTTTTTTAAACAAAAAAAAATCGCCGAGCTCATAAAAACACGTCTAACCTTAGCGACTGCCACAGGCCACAGACAAAGTAAACAATGAATACAGCTGAAAATTTTAGCATACTTAGGGGCATGTATACCCACATAATTTTAAAAAAATGACAATCAGACTGCAAACCCGCGAAATTTGAAAATTCCCGTTATTTTCTGAACACACCTCATTCGCACATTCTCTCTCAGCTGCTCGAGGAACAGGTCCGTGTGCCGCGTGCCCATTCCTCGCTCCACTGCCGACTACTCGTGCGACGCTCGTGTGGCGCTGTCGGCCATTACACACTGGCCGGCACAACCAGTTTTTCCCATTGCATTTCTGGGTGTTTATATAATTCAGTGCGTAACGTGTGCTGTAATAAGGAACTTCAGCGCTACGGGAAATTGGATACAAAACAATTTCTTTTGCGCGAAAAAAATTGCATTAAATTGTACGGCGAAGTTTCTTGAAAATGTATTTAAAAATAATAAATCGAACTTCTTTAAACGACGCGACGTCACTAGTTCTGTTGAATCTACCAATGATTTATTTATTTTCATACGGATATTGTCCAGTTATACAATTTGAAGGAATGAATATTACAATATGTAAATTATTATTTATGTAAACCATTCTTGAACTCTTGAATTATTTTCTTTTTAACCTTTTTTTTCTTTCTCATTCTATTTACAGATTTTAGATCTTAAGACCTCACACAATTGAACGAAGTTATGCAGAAAACGGCCAGTCCACAATTTAGTTAAAAATGAAATGTTGTTATCGGGTGCAGTACAGTCAATTCTTTGTGCTGTTAAAAACAACCAGGCCACTTTCATAAAAAAAATTATAATAACCACCTCCTTAAAATAGTGTTGATAACAAAAACGGCATTTCTCAGTTTGCAGAAAACACCCCCAGCACTAGAAAAATCTTACAGTATAAGTATTTTAATCTTATAAATTCATAATTTAATACAGGTATGTTTTAATACAGAATTGCTGTTTTATGCCAAATGCATATTTTAGGTTGTGTGGTCAGCCATACTTTAAGAAATCACCAAAATTCCCCACATAAATAAATGATTTATCAAGTTATTATAACAAATGAATTAAGTGATTCTTTACTACTAAGTACCATAATATGAATATAAAATTATATCTAAATTTGTTGCAACAGAGAGAAAACATTTTTGAGAAAGGAATAAAGAAGTATTTCCTTAGGCATTTACTTAATATAGACATTTACAGGGCTTATGACCTGTCGTTGGGCGGTTTAAATGGCTCTGTTGCAACAAATTTAGATCTGAATAACTCCCTAGGGAGGAAATTCAGCCAGTCTGCAAACATTTGGACATACTCAAAACATTATTGAAAAAAATAGTATGATCAATACATAATGTTGTGTCAACTTACATCAAAGTTTTACTAGGGCTGGCTGTTTTCTGCAAATTGCACATCGAGGTTATGGGGTCAGCCAAACTTTAAAAATCATTAAAACTGGTCAAATACACAATCAAATTCATCTTTGTTTTGTAAAAAAACTAATGTACGCGTTATTTATCATTTTTCAAAGTAAAAATGTTGAAACTGTTGCGTAGATTTGATTTTTCACTCTTCTCAAAAAAGTGCAATTATTTCAGTATCACTTTTCTATGGCTGGCTGCTTTCTGCAAAACTACGTTTAATTAGTCTGTTATCTGTGCACGTGGCTAAGGAGACGATGAAACTTTGGGCGAGAAAATATGAACCAGCTTCTCAATTGATAACTGATATCCGTAAGAAATCTAACGGCGGAAATCGACTTTTTTAGCTCGAGGCTAAGAAACCTCGGGTAGAGGTTAGAATGAATATGCGTTTAGTCACAAAACATTCAATGCTAGATTTTTTGTTTTCAAATCGTCGCGTCGGGATCGTAAAGCAATGACGGTGTCCTAAAATGCGACATTGACTTACTTTTATATTGGATGGTGAAAAAGTTAGATAAAGGCATAGAATTGAGAATAGTCCAGAAACCGCATACGCGCATCAAACAAAAGGCGACTAAACTACTCCCAAAAGATTAGTTTTAAGTTTTGACCATTATTTTATTTGTAGATGTCGCTCAGTACGCAACTCCCGATTTGAATTCAACTATGCCGAGTTGTGTCATTTTAAAGCGTAGAAATACTGCCGGGATCTTAAAGAAACAGAATGGGATCACATTTCATGTGTAAGTAGCAAATGCATGTGTAAGTACCAAATGCATTACTTAAAACTTTAATTATTTTTCTATCTGTCAGATTGTCAAAGAAAACAAAAGGGACGTTTTGTTAGTGTTGTCAGGGTAGTCAATTTTTTTACTATTCATATATTATATCAGTAAATGAATTGTTACCTCTGTCTAGTCCAAGCGTCCACTCTATTTTTCGAAGTGAGTGATGTTGGACTGATACAATGTGATTTATTTATATGATTCACATAGAATGGAGACCAGACCACGGAGGCATATTCTAGAAGAGGGCAAACAGTCGAGCAATAAAGAGTTTTGATAGTGCGGACATTAGTAAAATCAGAGGATATTCTGTTAATGAAGCCAAGTTAGTAACATTAACCCTCCCTCCCCGGTGATATGTAGCTAGTACACATTGCGTCTAATAACTACAACATCTTTATAAATATAACAAATTTTGGAATCAGATTTTCAGTATTCCTTCATTACACATTTACGTATCGACTGAAATAATTTTTTATTAAATAATCAGTTCTTATTAGGCACAAAAAAAGCATTTTATCGGAAATCGGGGATAAATCACAAATATTATTAAAAGTAAACTCACAGTATACCAATAACACCTGGAATTACACGTCCACTACATGTCCAGTCACGTAGTCCAGTACTAGCTACTTATACTTAGTAGCTCTCGGGAAGTTGGCGCGGGTGCACGTTTCGCCCGAGTCGTTAGCGATATTCAATGGTTTTTTCATGTTTTCAGCAGTTAGATTTAGAATATTATCACCTTTGAATTAAATTATGGTTAATTTAAGCCATTCCCTATAAATATTATATTTTCCCTTTTTAAATCTCTTTTTTTTTAAATGTGTAGTGACTACACAGCACCGTAACGCGCGGGTGTTTTTAAGACAGTAAGGGAAAGGTTATGAGGTATTTGTGGATAATCGTTGGGATATCATATAAACCATCGAGTGTTGTAACGATGCAAATTAAATCAGCATTGAATCGAGGTATGTAACAAAAATGGTCAAAATACGCTACAGTTTGAGTACTAATACAATGCTCTATGCACTACTGGGTGCAGATAGCAGATAGGGGAGTGATGATGCTGATATATCGTATATTATGTGGTAGCCACGACCTTGTTTTATAATGTTTATACAATTTTGCGCCCACGTTCGCTTGTTTGTTATTTTGTTTATCAATGATATTTATTTAGGTCAGCGTATGTATTTTTACAAGAGAGAGAGATGTAAAAAATCTAGTGTTTATTCAACGTAGCTGTATGCTGTAGCAATTGCAACAAAAAATATGTCTCGAAATAGTTGTTGTATCAACTGTTTTATGTTGATATTTTTGTATCGTAACGAGTCGGTTAATGGAATGCAGTTACCTTTGCTATCGGTCGTGTCAATGACATTCAAATTATTTATGCTTTATTTTATTGCGTTTCAATTACCTGCCTTTGTTTTTGTAATAAAAACTCACAAAATGTTAGTAAATTGTGAAAATTGTAGGTAATTTATTGCCAACATTCTTTAGCTTTTAGTTTATTATTTATAGTGTAAACACTTTAGTGTGTATTCATATATTTTTAAAACAATATACAATTCGCTGAGACTGACACATTTCGGAAGAATCACAGTGCCAATGGTATGCGCATAGCATAGAATTAAGAATAATCCAAAAGGAGCGTAGAATCATATTTGAATACATCGGATTGTGTCAAAAAATTCCCCCACTTTGCCCCACTTTCGCCGCGCGCATGCTTGAATTCGACGCGTAATGTTGCCAGATCGCAAAATATATGATAAAATCACAACAAAAATGTGAGGTAATTATATTTAAAAAAAAACAATTTGTTAATTTCTCTAAAATTGTATTGTACACGCGGAACATTGATTGACAAAACAGAGTAGATAAGTAAAGGGTCATTAAATAAGAGTAATTTAATTAATGAACTTTGAACTTTATTTAACATTAAACTGATATTTTTGCCATGTTAAATAATATTTGATGTTTTAAAGATAATGTCGATCAAATGTCCACCACGGCGTTGTTTAATCCGACAAGTCCAATTTTCATTAGAAGAAGCGTAAAAAATTTTACTACCCTAACAACTCTAATAAAATGTCCATTTTGTTTTCTTTGGCAATCTGACAGATATAAAATAATTATTTTTTTAAGTAATGTGTTTGCTACTAACACATGCATTTGCTACTTACACATGAAATGTGATCCCATCCTGTTTCTTTAAGATCCCAGCAGTATTTCTACACTTTAAAACGACACAATACGGCATAATTGAATTCTAATCGGGAGTTGCGTACTGAGCGACGTCTACAAAGAAACTAATAGATCAAAACGTAAAACTACACTTTAAGAGTAGTTTAGTCGCCGTCTGTTTGATGCGCTATGCCTTTTCTGGACTATTCTTAATTTTATGGTAGTAGCTATGCATTTTTAAAGACATTTTTAAAATTAGTAAAATGAGAGTGAATATTTTTATTTATTTGACACTTTATATACATATACAATAAATATACATATAAGGGCGGGCAAATTGCCTTAAGGCAATTTCTTCCACCTACCCAAACCGTTCAGTTTAAGAAAATAATAAATACATAGACATATTGAATATTACAATTTTATACAATATTCAAGAGCTTCGCCTTATTACAATTTTTAAAAAAGATTAGTGAAATTCACAGCAACGTACGTAAGAATATAATTACAAAAATACGAAGCACAAAATAAAATATTTAAATTACATTTCCAATTAAGTATTTTAGTAAATTATCAAACAGTTTATCAAAAAAAAAACATAAAAACTTCTTACGCAAAATGTAAAAATAATATTTCTTATATAAAAGTAGACATGATATTTTTTAGATAAATTTAATAAACGTTTGTAGATAAATAATTACTTACGTACAGGTTTTCCTTATTAAATATTCATTTATTGAAACGTATTCAGTTACAGGTTACTGCAAACACACATCCAATTTAGTTTTTTACATGTTTTCGAAAAAAAAAGGAATTACCCGGAATAACAGATAAGAGGTATGTAAGGAGTTTCTACAGGGTATGCTCGGCTATAACCGTTTAGGGACTAGAAGGAATGTGTATTTAAATACACATTTTTATCGATAGCTGCGCGGTATGGTCGATAATTCTGAGATTATGATCAGCATCGGTTTGTATCTTCCTGATAATTAGCTAAGACAGCGTCAGCATATATTGTTTCATATTACGATATATAAGGAGTTTCTACAGGGTATGCTCGGCTATAACCGTTTAGGGACTAGAAGGAATGTGTATTTAAATACACATTTTTATCGATAGCTGCGCGGTATGGTCGATAATTCTGAGATTATGATCAGCATCGGTTTGTATCTTCCTGATAATTAGCTATGACAGCGTCAGCATAAATATTGTTTCATATTACGATATACAGGACCAACCTGCCGTGGGTATGCCTGTTGGAAGGGCTACCGCTATGGTGAACAACATCGCTCTGGATATTGATCTGTTCTATGTATTCGAAGGGGTTTTCTGGAGCAGGATTCTCCTACTACTTTGACTAGTCTCTACGTATTTTTTGTCTATTTATAATACATACGTCTTCAATTTTAGTTTGTTATGTATATGTTATTTTCAATAAATGAATTGAATTGGATTGAAATCTTTATGAATACTGATAAAACTTTTACTTCATCTTTTCCTTCTATCTATACGGTTAATGTGAATATCGTGGGATACGTTTTATGATTTCGTGTCTATTTCAGATCAATAATTGCACTAGTTACATTGAATACCTATAGTTTATTTAAGTTTCTTTCCCAATAAATATTATTATGATACTAATGGAAAGGGAAAGAAATATTTACGAGGAATGAGTTTGTTTTCGACCGGCATACAATATGTATATGGCAGAAAAGAAATTTTTGATAGTGAAAATATTAAAAGGCCGTTTGCACAATCCAATATTTCTCCGTACCAGGACTCGACCATTGTCCACGTGTAAACAGCAATTTGTAGGACAGAACATTGTTTCGAGACGTTGTCACGGTGATAGACAGGCAGACTATCTCAACGTAACAATGATTATCCTCACCACGCGGCCGCATTGTCTTAGTGTTACGCGCACGGACAGGACATTATGACGATAGCGATTTGCTCGACGTGTGCCCGTCGCTTTCGCGTATTTTAAAGGCAAAAAAAAAAAACATTTTGTTCGTTCTTTAACAATTCCAACACATTCTTTCTTCGCAGTCTCAATCCTGGGGATTGGTTTGCAGCAAAGTCTCTCATCTCATCTTCCACTGCGTTCTATTCTCTGCAGCTCTCTTCAGCTCAGCATATGAGACACAGTCCAAGTCGTCGCACACTTATTCTAAATAATCTCTTCGGGGGCGCCCCTGTGATTTGTCCCCTCAGCCATTCCTTCAATTATATCATGCAGCAGACCTTCATGGCGCTCAATGTGGGCGGTACATTGGGCTCGCTTCTCTGAGATGGTTTTGATTAGGTGCCTCAGTTCTTCGATTCTTTTGAGATTCTCGTCTTCATGATGTGGTTTCTCCAGGAAATTTCAAATATTTTACTGTATTACCCAATATTTCTCTTATCTCTCTCGGTAAGGCTCCATGTCTCACAGGTGTGCATACATATCAACATGATGCTCCGTACATGTCTTGACAAGTTGCTCGGGGAGCTTTAGGTCTATGTTGTTTGATTCGAAAATCTTCGATTTTTTGTTGAACGCAAGCTTTGCTTGATGTTCGCGGCAGTCAAGGTACACACACTCTTTCGCGTTTTTCAATGTTGTTCCTAACATTACTACATTTATTTGCCGCTCATTGCGGACCACAGTCATCACTTCAGCTTTGCTCCAGTTTATTTTCATATTATATTTATTATTAAGTACATTCCCCATGGCTGTTGAAGCTTCTGTGAGCTCTTCTTTACTTTTCAATACATCTTCTTTCTGTGCCATATCAGGTCTCCCCGACGTTGGCGATCACTCCAGAGTAGGCATTCCGG
Organism: Micrasema longulum; assembly: GCF_059751315.1. Taxonomy (NCBI): domain Eukaryota; kingdom Metazoa; phylum Arthropoda; class Insecta; order Trichoptera; family Brachycentridae; genus Micrasema; species Micrasema longulum. The sequence goes on from NW_028279783.1 coordinate 64,909, forward strand.
TCCTGCGCCAACTGGAACAGCGCCTCAACTCCGCGCACTCCCGTCCAGTCGCGGATGTTTCGCAGCCAGGACATCTATCGCCTTCCAACTCCACGCTTTCCCTCAATCTTCCCCATCATGATCAGCTGTAGAAGCGCATATTTGCTCCCACGCACGATATGGCCCAGATATGCTAGTTTTCTCTGTTTTATTGAGGACAGTAGTTCTTTTTCGGCACTGGCTCGTTTCAGCACCTCCACATTGGTCTGTCCACGGAATTCTCAGCAATCGCAGTATATCGGTATAAAATAAATATTTATTTAAGTGAACTCGCTCGTAATAAATCCCGTCGTGTATTCATTTTTGCAGCGCTCACGTGTGAACTGCACCCGAATATTCGCATTGTCCCAGCGTTCGACCCCGCGCGGTCAAGGCGGTTCACGGAGCTGGGACAAGACGAAATTGTTATTTTTATTGTATTTATTTAACAAATTTACAGACAATGTCCAATTTAAACAATTCATATAACGAAAAACAATAATAATACAGTAACAAATAAAAGAAGCAATACAGCAAGAAAAAGCAAAGACAAGTGAATACATTAGACAGGCATTATAGAATCCAGGTTAGTTCTACAAATAATCAGTAAATTTAATGGGAATATTTTTTCAGTCTATTTGTAAAAAAACTCAAATTGCAATCAAAATAATTAAGATCTTGATTTTCATTTACAAATCTAATCATTCTGGGTAGAGGCGCGTGGAAACCATAATTAGTCTTATGATGACCGAGGAACAAAATTTCATTATTTCTGAGTCTACGTGAAGGAACCTTAAGATCAAATAACAACAGGGATGGAGAATACCTTAAATATGGGAAAATGGAAGTCTAGGCATTTACAGGGCTTATGATCTATAATTGGCTGGTTATTCGCCTGTAAATGCCTAGACTTCCATATTCCCTTAATTAAGGTATTCTCCATCCCTGTTGTAATTTGTTAATCTTAATGACTCCCGAGGGGGTGAAATCCAGTCTTTTGTCTGCGAACATTTGGACAAACTCAAATATTGTAACATTAAGAGATATTTGTTAGAGAATAATCGGGACATCAAATAAACTATTAAGTATTTTAAACACGCAAATTAAATCTGCATTAAATCGACGTTGTGGGAGACTTAGTATTGTCTACGTTAAAACGATGAGGTCTAGTTACAGTAGTCAATTTTAACTCAGAGCGCCCAGACTTGAGAAAAACCCCTTTTTTGTGTTCTCGTCGGGAATCGAACCTGGAATCGTGTTTGAGTCGAGTGTCTAAAAAGTAAAAAAAAGTAAAGGTTTTTTCGTTGATGGAGGCGTCGGGTAGTGTCCATATGCTCCACTCAGGAGCGGGTGGAGATAATAAGAAAAGGTGAAGTTGCAGTGACCAGCACAACTACATGTTCGAGCGTGCTTTACTTGCGTAGCCTTACTTCACGATTGGCTGCCGTCCAAATGGTCGGCCGTCACGTCGCGAAGACGCCTCGGATCGTCACAGGGTCTTTAGCACGAGCGAAATCGTCGAATCGTATTTTATCGCACAATGATTTAAATACAGGACATAAATCGTGTTTCACCTACCGTATGATACTCATGTAAGGGACATTTATTTTGAAACAAAAATCATGCCTTTTAGCATGCTTTCCTATTTCGAGTTATTGACACTATCATTAATACTACTCTCGACTCAATGCACAGTAACATAAAGCCAGCTTTCATTGGAGACATCCATCGGTACAGTACTCGATCAAAAAACAATATATATATTGGATCTGTGAAGTCTACGAAGTTTGGTACTAGATCTTTACAATACATAGGTTTCAAGGAATTTAATAAATTGCCACAAAAATTTAAAGTACCTATTTCAAAATATAGAAACAGGACGTGCGAATTGAAGAATTATTTTTTCCAGAAGTACTTTGAATAAATAATGTTAGTTTATAGAGAATACGCATTCTTGAACATATACCTTTTAATATTTCACCGTTTTTGCTTGTATATGTAATTTTTAATACTATTTAAATGTTATTTGTGTTTTTTTCTTTTTATATACTTTTTTTGGCTTGTATACATAATTTCAATTTTTTCAACGTTTTTGATAAAAAAATTAACCTGTATTGGGTGTGCGCATATTTTGTTAATTAAAAAAAATGATTTTATTTTGTACTAGTTCAGTATGTATATATACATCCATGTAATTTTTAAACTTTTTCAATTTTCTTTCCCAGATTGCATAATGTAAACATTATTTTGAATTTATTTCCATGCCTAGTATTCTGTTTATTCTGTTATTTTCAAGTATTTTTCATACCCTTTTTAATTTGTAGTATATCATAATTTTAATTTTTCTGCTTTTGTTAAATAATATTATAGTTTAAAATTTAAAAACGTCTCTAAAAAAATTATTATCTGTATGTCCCTAAATGAGTTTTTTTTTTAAAAACTCCTTGGGAATATTGTATATAATTATGTATAATATGTTTTCAATATAATAAAAAAAAATAAAAAAATGGTGTCTAAAGATATTATTAACAAAGAGATTAACAAATTACAACGGATAAGGAGAACATTTTAGAGAAGGGAATATGTAAGTCTGGACATTTACAGAGCTTATGACTTGTCATTGTCTGGTTGTGAAAGTATTTTTTTTTAATTAAAAAAAAAAATTAGCATTCTTATAATTTACACAAATATTTCAATTTTGCTGAGGCCATTTTCAACGAGTTGTAAAAAGCTCACTATTAGAAAATGGAAATCAAGTTGGGGTAGAGTGGGGTTCGAATCTCGGATCTCTGATCCGCGAGTCCGTAACACGCCGGGACCACAATTTGATTAATGTCATTTTTTTAGACATTTGTCTACAAACATGTGGACACACTCAAAATATTGTAATGGAATTAACCGGTCCAAGAAGAAGTTTTAAAATTGGAAACAGTGAATCTTTTCACAACAATAATGGTTTCAGCTCTTCAACTTCACTAAAATCAACGGATAGAAGAATTAAAGAAATATGGATATTCAAATATAAGCAATATGGTGAATGTTACACAGTGTGTAAAGTGGCCACATAAACCAGCCAATGACAAGTCATAAGCCCTGTAAATGTTCTCTATCTCTGTTGTAGTTTGTTAATTTTAATAACTTCCTTGGGGGTGAAATCCGGTTAATTGTCTACAAAGATTTGGAAAAACTCAAAATATTGTAACAACGAGATTGTCCAAATGATTACAAAGAACTGGATTTTTCTCTCTACGGAGAAAGTAAAGGTTTTGAATCTATCATCAATCCCCTTTCCGCATCCAGTGGCGCATAGGACATGACTGCATTGGTGAACCAAATCCAGCTTATTTCGATTATCTGTTAAATGAAGATTTTGTGATCAGTCTTACGCTTTGGGCGCAAGTCCAGAAATAATGGTATATCGCAGTTTTAACAGCTCTTAAAATAAATATTTTATATTCACGCTGCCAGGAATCGAACCCGGGACCTCAACAATGGTAGGCCAACGCGTCAACCACTGCGCAACGAGGCGCATTTAATTTCCTCATTCAGGATGTTTTCCTGGGAGCAGTTATTGAGTCAAAATCACTCGTCTCTTACACTCACATAACTGTATTTCCATCGCCTGGACATGGAAATTTACTTCTCAAAAATTGACAAATGGAAAAATGTGAGAAATTTGGACGTTCAAGCATAGGCGGAATGGTGAATGCATTTATATTACACAGTGTGTAAAGTGACCACACAAATCAAGCCGCCTTAACGCCTAGACTTGCACATCTCCTTCTCTAAAATGTTTTCCATGTCTGCTGTGATCTGTTATTTTTTTAAGAGCCTAGGATTGCGATTGTTTTTTTGTAACAGTTTCATACACAATCGGGGACTAAAAAAAGTTTTGACGATCGGCAATCGATTCGACGAACTCGCGTGTGCCAGAACCCACAACATACGAGTAGACCTCTCTAATATATATTATCGATAGCACCTGAGTATACATTTTAAACCATAAGTAAACATTTTGTGTTTATTCTAAATAAGAGAAAATATTGATTATCCATTCAATAAACTCGGTTCAAATATAATTATGATTGATTAGTAGGTACTGGATCGCGCTGAATAATTCATTTAGAAAATTTTATGCTAATTCATAAAATTAAAATGATTGTGTAACGTATGTAATTACGGAATTAATTCGCTATATTACCCAATTATTTATGTATTCTTTTACCAACTCAATTGATGATAGTTTAATAATGTTTCAATGAGGTATACTATTGAGGGATAATATTGGGCCTTACTTATAAACTCGGCGTAAAGTTACACTTAAGTATAGTGGTATCATCCTTATGTAGTATATGTAAGGTCCCTTAAGATGATGCTAAACGAAAATATGAAACTAATTATTCATAGATAGCGCTTATAAAATATTTTTTTTGAAAAATATTATTTTTATGTTTATTTTCAATGGAAATTTTACAAAACTTGGTTTGCGGAAACTTTACACTATATTGATTGTAACAAATACCATTGCAATATAACTTAGATCTTTTTCACAAAATGGTCTACAAAACAAAAAATAACTTTTCTTATTTCTAGTTTTATAGTATACTAGCTGACCCGACAGACGTTGTCCTGCCCAAACGTTGGCTTGCCTTGGAGAAATACTTTTTATTGATAAGTAGGTACCGTTGGTACGTGTTTGTGATTAAATTCCAAAACTAAAAATGGTTAATATTGAAAAAATATTGAATTTAAGCAGGTACGTAGGTACTTGTTTATGGTTGAATTCCAAAACACAAAATATTTTTATTTTCAAATGTGGCATTCTTTTTGCAAACGTCAAAATCTGATCTACTCACCAACAGAGGGGTGTACTTATGCGGGAATACGATTTTTTTAAATGTCCAAAAATCCAGTATAAAAAATATAGAGGGAGAAATTATAAGGAATTTAAGGAAAGAATCTGATTGAGATCCACAAAAAACAAATGCTGTTTGTAAACATTCAAAAACAAACTTTTTTTATACACAAAAAAACAAAATCTTTCCATTTTTTCGTCAATGCATTCTCCTCGAATGCAACCCTGGTAGATCGATGAATAAAACATTTATGCTCTTTACTTCTTTTTAACACATTGGATTGAAGATTTTAATATCTACGAACACGCACAGCGCAAAGATCTATATTTCTAAAAAAACAATCGAGTAAGTTTATACACCCCTGATAAATCAGTGTCAAAGTGTAAAACGGTGTCATCAACGTGGTAAACCACGTTAATCGGTTAAAACGGTTCGATAAACCACGTTGATCAGTTGAAACGGTGTCATCAACGTGGTTTACTACGTTGATGACGCCGTTTTACCTAGGAAACCACTCTCTAGTCACCGTCAGGACGACTGTCCACCGCATCACCGTTCACAACGGCCGTTAAGATACGGGCATCGCTGTCCTAGGAAACCCTAGCTTTAGTCTCAATTAAATTTTAAGTATTTTTAACAATAAAAAAAATATTTATTTTAGAAACCTGCTTAGCCTTTTTCCTAAGTTTGAACACATTTCTAAGTCCGTTGACTAGTGTCCGAGTGATGACGAACAATGTGCGTCAGATCAAAATTTCCACCGGTCGAGCTCTTCTGAACCGCGGCATATGAAAAGCGAATACCACGCCGTGATGCTCTGCTTCGTGCAGAGTTTCGAGGGGGCCGCGTGCCACCAGACCCCGGGGGACGCCAACGACGGCGGGTCGGGGGGGGCCAAGCCCCGGCGGGGAATCCTGCCCCTGGGCCGGGGCTCCAGGAGCGCGCAGAGGAAGAAGGAGGCGGAGCCCGAGGCGGGCGCGCGGCCGGAGCTCGCGGCCGTGGAAGAAGGCCGGGAGACCGGCGCCGGCGGGCAGAGGGACATGAAGAGGAGCCTCAGTGAGAGACCGGCGGAAGGCGGGAAGAAGATATCTACTAACTTCAGGAAGACTTGGTAAGTTAAGATCGGATAAAGCAGTTTTTCATAGTCTTTATTTTTAAAATGTAGGTGTCCGCGCGGATAAAAAATACAGTTCTTTATTGCGTATGCAGATAATTGGTAGAATTCCATATTGAAATTTGGTAAGATATCCAAAATAAAATACTTTTATTGGATTCAATTCTACTTAATATTATTTAAATATCAAGAGCGTTGGTTTTTAATACTTTGATTTTTTAAATTTACAAGAGTGTATAATATGACGCGTTTCATCTTAATATAACATTATCAAACACATGAGTTTGATATAACGTCCTAAATTTAAAAAATAAAAATTAAATTAAATCCAATAAAAGTATAATGTTTATATTTGAAGCACTAACTTTGTGGTTATTGATTATAATAAAATAAATTAAACAACGTTATACATATTAACAAATTACAACAGGGATGGAGAATACTTTAAATTAGGGAATATGGAAGTTTAGGCATTTACAGGGCTTATGACCTGTCATTGGCTGGTTTAAGTGGCCACTTTACACACTGTGTAACATTCACCATTTTGCCTATGTTTGAACATCCATATTTCTTTAATTATTCCATTTGTTCCAACGTCGTTTTAAATTGCTTTGAAAACGACCGGTTTCAAAGCAAAAGAACCTTGTTGAGCTTGTTTAGCTTTGAAATTGTCACGCCGTTTCCCCGTAAGGGTAGGCAGATAGAGCGCCACACCACTCTATCTTTGCATACAGATCTCGCTTACTCTATATTCATACATCTCATGCACGCGCGCCGATTATTCAGACTTTCAACGTGTCCATCTTCAAGTATTTGTTGGATTTGGTCTTGCCATGTCTTTCTCGGTTTTTGTCTATTTCTGAATCCATAAAAATTCGTGTTGTAAATATTTTTAACCGTTCTTTCGCTAAATAGGTGCGATGGTTTTCACGGTAACTGTTATTAATGTGTTTCTTTTTTAGGTGATACCGTGTGTGTTGAATTTGTTCCGATGTTTCGGCTACCATTGCAGGAGCCATCTTCAGGGTTAACCGAGTCTAAACTGTTCTTTCGCTGTCCATTTGCTCTACATGTCCAAACCGACGCAGAGCTCCTTTCTTGATTTTGTCGATAATGCTTATCTCAGCCTTACTTAATGGTTAAAAACAAAGTTGTTTTATTCATTTTATTCCAATAAAAGTATTTTATTTTGAATACAGTAAGGTTTGTGAAATAGAACCGGAATCCTGCACGAGTGTTTTCGACTCGATGGCTCTTCTCTGGTTAAAATCCTGATAAATGAAATCGAATGGATATATACCGTATCGTAGGATACTGGTTGGCTTGATAGCCTACCATACTTGAGGTCCTGGGAGGGGCAATATGAAATATTTGTTCATAAGGTGGTTTTACACTACAATATTTTACTGTTCCTGAATTGGCACCTGAAGCGTAAGACTGATCACCTTACCTTCCTGTAACACATGATCGAAATACTATTTTCTTATGCGGTACCGTCAACAATATATGGAACGCTTTTTTCGTACTAAAATAAAAAAGATTGTTAATGTTTTTACATAAATAGTAAAGTTAGTAACAGTTAACATTAACTATAAAAAAATATAAGATTTTTTGAAAAAAAATGAATAAATCAGTGTAAGTTTTGTGATTTGCCAACCTCCTCTGTTTTTATACAATATTTTGTGAAAAAATCACTTTTTTTTCAACACAGAAATTGCAACTCTGCCTTTGCCCGTGCCGTCACAAACAGATGAATTCAGAGCAACTAATTTAAACTTGTACATTAGAGAGGGCCGATGATGTATAAAGTTTTTTTATTTTTTCAAAGTGAAAGGAGTCGAAAAAGTTGCATTTTAGATCACATTGAACGTAAAAATTATTTTTAAAAATATTGTACGCTACTTTTGACCCTCAACCGAGGTTTGAAGTTTATCACTGTCTGAACATTTTGTTAAATATCTATTTAGATAATTTTTTTTTGTTCGTAAAGATATAACCTCATCGCAATGAATTTAAATGTATTCACTCCTTTTTATACTGATTCTAAATACATACTCCAAAACGTAGTCAAGATGTCTTTAAATTCTGTGAAAAAAAATACATTTTTGTTTATTTACATTATACAGGTCTATAGTCCATTGCTCTCTCTGGTCCTCTATGTCCCTGTCATGACGATTGCATGCCATAGCATGTCAATGAAGACATGCAGCAGCATGACATGCACGAAGGTATTTCGAAAACAGTCGTAACATTCCTAAAACTATATTATTCACTACACGGCATTGCCCAAGATTTGGTTTCTTGCATATTTTCGCAATGGCCAACTCTTTCGTGACCTCCTTTATTCCAATGTAAATATTTAAAAAAAAACATATGAGCTAAGAATGTTTAGTGTAAACGTGTGTATGGAGTCCCTTTAACCAGCTAATTAACCGGATTGTGGTCCTGTGGTATTAGTAAACACGCTTTCGCTATTTGGCAGGGGAAGTACGGATAGAATAACATGTATCGGTAAAATGACATATCGCGCTTTATTCGAAATACGCGAGCTTTGAGGTGCCCGTCTTTTTTTATTTCGTAATTGAAAATTTTTCACATTAACTATTTTATGTAGGTTGGTACCCACTTAAATTCCCATCTAACTGAAATCACAGTTTTTTGCAGGAATTTCTCTCTTTAAATCTTATAGAAAATTATTTTATAAAGAAACATTTTTTTGTTTGTAGCACTAACTTTGTAGTTATTCATTATAATAAAATAAATAAAAACAACTTCGTTTTTAACAGCTTATTTTTTTTCTTCCTCCGATCGATTTAAAAGCTATACAAGCTTCTTTACCAAGGCATAGGGGAGCACGGGTAGAAGTGAACCATTTTTTTTAAAAACAGTTTTTCTGGAAAAATGAAACAAGATAAACCAGCAAGGTAAACTGCCTCTGTTAGCTAAGTTTATTGTTTATGTGATGGTAATAAAACAAATTTGATAATATGTTACAGTTCTTTATTATTTTAGTAAATAAAGCAAGACACCTTCTGGCCACTTCTACCCGTGTACGGGTAGAATGGAAATATTCCCGTTCTTTTAATGCAGCTATTATATTACCAGGAGTCACGGCTTTGTAAATTTGAAACGTTTTGCCAGAATTATGAAGGATTCATGCATCTATAGCTGCATTGTATGCAGTTTAAAAGGTCCCAAAACACCCACATCTAGCGGTTGCTATTTATTTGTTGAGTGAGGTGGTAAAGTCAAAATAATTACTTTATGTTCCTTTTACCTTATTGATTACGGTTATGGACAAGTGCGCGTCGTAATTATCATAATCAGTAACGATGGGTTTTCTTTGCTGCTGGGAGTGAATTTTATAAAATGCTTCATCACTTTTAGGAATGAACCATGGTTCAATCCTCCCCAATCGAAGTTGGTTCAGTCCTCCTCAAGCACTCAAAATAAGTTAAATATATTTTTTTAAATATTATATGCACCACAACCACACAATTCTAGGTACTATATAATTTAATACTTAATTTTGAGTCACTTTTCGTTGTTTACAACTAATCAGCAAGGTGTCAAATGCTTAATAAAAAGTACGTAAATTTTACTTCAGCGTCAAAAAGCGCGAGTGACCTTGTCAGCGAGTGACCTTGTCAGCGCGTGAACCCGTGACGAGATACAGGTGGCAACTGGATGTGCAGAACGAGCACGAGTATGCGACACGTTGGTCAAGTTTGATCATGTTTCGAATCGTATTTCACAGTAATATGGTAAATGATTCACTCCTCCCCGTGGCTCACTTCTACCCGTGCTCCCCTACTTATGTTAAGTTAAACACAAAGTTGTTTTCAATTATTTTACTAAACATTATTTAAGTTTATTGCCCTTTGCCTAATCGCAGCGCATCTTGATCATTTTCGTTTCACGGTGGTAAGATGAAGTCTAGGAGCTATGAAATATTTTCTTGCCTCTTTCACAGTTGTACCTGCTCGATTGTGGAATAATCTACCCACTAATGTTAGAGCCCCTTCGTTATTTACGTACATTTAAATCAAGATTGAAATGTCACTATATAAATATTTGAGTTGTTCCTTTCTCCTTCTTCTTTCCTTCCCATCTCCTCTTCTCTTTTCATAGTTTAATGTCAATATTTTTTTTTAGTTAATTTTGTATAAAATTTTAAGATTTCGTGTAATTCCTTAGAATATGTCCATGTACTTGTGATTTTCTCAAACTGAACGGTTTGGGTAGGTAGGAAGAAATTGCGTTAAGGCAATATGCCCGCCCTTATGTATATTTATTGTGTATGTAAAAGAATACTGTACTCCTATTTGGTCACCTTACTATAATGTTAGTATTAATATACTAGAAAAGGTCCAACGAAAATTCTTTGGTCGACTGCCGGATAAACCTTAACTTCTCTATGCTGAAAGTTGCAGTACCATGGAATGAAATCTCTTAAAAATCAAAGAATAATGTTAGACCAGTTATTTTTAAATAATACAATTTATTCTCCTAATATACTTGAAAGACTTCCATTCCGTGTGCCATCTAGACCGACAAGACAAAATCTTCGGTTTTACACAGATAACGCGTCAACAAATGATTTGAAAGAATCTACAATACCTAGAATATGCGACCAATATAACAATAGATTTACCGAGGCTGATATTTTTTATGACAATGTATGTAAATTTAGGTAAAAATTATAGAAATATTGAAAGAAGCCGATTATTTAACTTTATAACTAAATACATATTTTTTATTTCTCATATTTTACATTTATTATATTTATCATAATTTAAATTATTATATTAAGTGTAAACAATTTTTTTGGTGTGTGCATGAGTGTTTTACTCTACAATACAAAGAAATTGTCAATATTTGTATACTATTTGTTTACCTAATAAAATAAATAATATACATAAAAAAATACCATATAAAAATAAAAAAAAATAAAAAAAATTATAAAAAATATAATAAAATAAAATAAATAAAACAAATAAAACAAATAAAACAAATAAAACAAATAAACAAATAAAATAAATAAAACAAATAAAATAAATTAAATAAACAAAATAAATCAAATAAATCAAATAAATTAAAAAATTAAAATTTTTCTTTTATTCAGGAAACATACAGTACAGTTACAAAGTTTAATATTTTACACAATTAGACTTAATTCTAATGGACCAGTGAAGTTTCCATATTATAAAGCAATTATATATGTAAGGTTAATTATGAAAGTATAAAAAAGAGAAGGAAAAAGAAAAACATAAATGAAAGTTGTTTAAAAATTAAAATTTAAGTAAAAAAGGATAAGTTAAAGATAGTTATTGCAGAAAATATTAAAAATATGAAAAAAAGATATTTTAAAGTTTGTAGTTGGTAGTGAGTATTTACAAATGGAAATAATATTAAAGATGAAGAAAATTTGTAAGAGTAATTAAAAATTAAGAATTGAAATAAAGAATGAAAAACATGCTCAGATGTAAAAATAAAATAAAATAGTAATAACATTTTAAAAAAAAAAAGGAAAAACATAAATATAAATAAAATAATATATGTATAAAGTATTAAATAAATATTCTAGTGTAAAAACACCCTTTTAAATTAATATTTCTTGTCAACCATGTCGGGAATCGAACCCGAGACCTCTTGCATGGTAGGCAAACTTGCTGACCACTACACCAGTACACCAGACAAAATAGTATTATGGTCGCATATAATTTACGACCAAAAGAATGTATTATTTTTGTTACCACATATTAAACTGTAGAAATTATAAGATTACAAACGCGTCCACCCGCGTATCATAACTATTGCAATAATAATAAAATTATTAGAGCAAGCATAGTAGTAGGTAGCAGGCAATGGTAACTTGTGACTATTTAGACATATTTGTAATTATTACTTTAGATTATGGTAATTCAGATTACGTCGGCCCTTTGCCTGCAACTTGCAATATCTTGCGTAAGTGTGAGACGCTTTATTGCCTAGTAAAGGGAAAATTAGGGCCAGTGGAGGTCAGATGACCCATACGTTTCCGCATTCTGTTTCGTTACTGATTCATGTTTCACATTTTTAGTTCACCGTTTGGAGAAGATGTCCTTGGATGGGGTTCGTAAACTCAAATTTGAATTCTAAATATTATTCATTTTAAAACAAAACGCGCGTGAGTTAAATTTAAAGCATAGAATTAAGAAAAGTCTAGAAATCGCATTCGCACATCAAACAGAAGGTGACTAAACTACTCATAAATGAGTAGATTTACGTTTTGACCCATTAGTTTCTTTGTAGACGTCGCTCAGTACGCAACTCCTGATTTGAATTCAACTATGCCGTGTTGCATCCTTTTAAAGTGTAGACATACTGCTAGGATGCAATCACATTTCATGTGTAATTAGCAAATGAATGTGTATGTAGCAAATGCATTACTTAAAAGTTGAATTATTTTTCCATCTGGCAGATTATCGAAGAAACAAAATTAACATTTCGTTAGTGTTGCCAGCGCGCGGCGAATGTGCGGCATAGTGGAGGAATTATTGGACACAGTCCGATGTATTCCAATATGATTCTACGCTCCTTCTGGACTATTCTTAATTCTATGATCCAAACATTGATATTGAATTTCACGTTACATAAAATCTTTATAAAATATGTTGTTTCAATGTTATTAAATATTTGTGTATAACCACTTACCGACTTTTCTATATCTACCGGCTTGAGACGTACCCGTCTCTCCGTCAGAACACTAATTAAACCAACATGCAAAACCCACTATACACCTTCACCGTAGTTGTTGCACAAAAATATAAAACCAGCATGCCATCCATTTTAATAAGCAACCCTTACATGCACTTATTAAGTTATGAAAATATTTTATTTTGTGGGGGAAATGGTATTACACCGTTTTATTTACATGCAAGGATAAAAATACGTACTATAAAATAGTGTATCACATAAGTGCTAGCCTTCTTTACGCATGTAGATGCTCATAGGATTACTAACATCTTATAGATTGCTAGCTGGGCAAGTATCAACCATGTATAGTTTTCCCTTCCAACCATAATCCATAAATACAAAATTGGTCCCAGATAATTGAAAAGCCGTTTTGAAGCGGACTCTATAAAAAATATGTTTTCGATCAATCTCAAAAAAGAAAGATGATAAGTAAATATTCATGTTTGTTTCAGATGTAGTATTTTTTTAAAATTTTATAAATCCTGTTTTCAATTGTAAACTTTTTTCGATGTTTTTCCTTTTTTTAATATTATGCATTTTTTTTTGTCGTTTTATTTTTCACTGGTTTTATTGTAATTATGTAAAAGGGTTAATGGAACCGTAAATAAATAAATATATGTTCAACCAATCTCAGTAAGGGGAGATTCTAAGGGAGAACATGAAATAATTACAAAACAAATTTGATGTGGCTGGAAGGTAAGAGAAAATTCAAATAAAGACAACGGAGAAGACTAAATAGCTGGTATCTGCCCTCGTGTTCACCGTCTAGATCAATCAAAAGGAAATAAGACCCCACTCAAAGAGAAGTTGCCCAGGATTAGGAAGATAAATAAATAGAATGACAAAGTCACTTTCTAATAAAAAAACATGAGAATATATTTAAGATGATTAATTATAATTTAAATTACATATCTATAAGAAAAAAATCGAAGAAAAAAAAAATTACATATCCATCAGAAAAAAATTCCGTTAAGTTTATTTATTTGACACTTTATATACATATACAATATTTATACATATAAGGGCGGGCATATTGCCTTAAGGCAATTTCTTCCTACCTACCCAAACCGTTAAGTTTGAGAAAATTATAAATACATGGACATATTGAATCTTACAATTTTATACAAAAATTAAAAACAAAGAATTACAAAATAAAAATATATATTTAAAAAAAAATTAACACTAAACTATGAAGAGAGGAGAGGGGATGGGAAGGAAAGAAGATGGATAAAGGAACAATTGAAATATTCAGATAGTGACATTTTAATCTTGACTTAAATGTAAATAAAGAAGGGGCGTCTCTAACATTAGTGGGTAGATTATTCCACAATCGAGCGGCTACTACTGTGAAAGAGGAGGCAAGAAAATTAGAGCGATGACAGGGTATTAAAAGGGTTCTCTCGTTACTAGAATGAAGAGATAAGTTCATGTGTTTCCGGTTGAAACTTGAGTTTAAATCCGATCAATATTTTTATATATGTAAAAACATCACCTATTTATTACCTCTGTAAAAACGTCGTGAAATAGCGGATATAATTTATCTACTAAAAATTGCCTTTGGTTCAATCGACTGTCCTGAACTACTATGCAAACTTTTTTATAAATGTTCCTTCCAAAGTTCTAAGAAATAACCCTCTTCTTCATATACATCTTGTTTCATCTAATTATAGCCAAAATTAATATTAATGGCGAACTTTCAATAATTTCAATGTAATAACTAAATCATTAAACATAGATTTATTTGCAAAAAATCATAATGACGTACGGCGTTTGCTTTCGAAATAATTCGTAGTATTTTTTCTTTTCTTTTGGATTTACATTAAATTACTGTTCATTAATGTTCGAGAATCTTTTTTAACATTATGTGATGCTACTTGTGAAAACCTGTAATTGGCTTATTTGTGATTTGTTTTGTTTTATATTCAAGATAAATATAGCTGTTGGTTGTCCAAATAAAGAATTTTAAAAATAAAATAAAAAAAGAATAATAAAACAAAATAATGTTTCGTAAATACGATTTTTAATTAAAATATAATGGTTCCTAAAGTAAACTCTATAAAATTTAGGATAACACTTCCTTAAATACAATATAAATCAGGGTTAAAGATTTTCAAAATCCAATATTAACTAAAATCAGTGATCACACACAAATCACGGGATCACATCTTGTAAATTTTTAACTGTGTTCCCAGCGAATCTTTTCCAAAAAGAGAGAAAGCCGGCACGCAGTGTTGCCTAATCTGATCCCCTTTTGCAGATTCGGGAACACTGCAACTATCCGAGACAAATAAGTGGTCAATTAACGCACAGTACTTTTCTTTACAATATACATACAAGAAAATAAAGTTTAGTTATTTGTAAAAAGTTACATTTTAAAATAAGTTAAAATAACAATGAACCTACAATTTTTTAGACCTCCCCAAAAGCATTATAAAAAAGGTTAATACCTAGATTTAAAAAAAATGAATAAATTATAATATGGCTTAAGACTGTTTTGTGAGTTCTATAAACACAATCGTTAGCTGGTTTAAGTGATAGCTTGAATTATCTTTGCGTACATTGATTTTAATATACTCTAAAAATAGTATTTTATCGAGAAACGTTTTTATTTAATAAAAAATATATGTAATCTGAATTTGCCTGGATAAATGTGTTTTTTTTTATTAAAACAATTAGTAACGAGAAAATGTTAAAAAAGGCTTTAAAAAAATGGCTAGTGGAGCTAGGTAGAAAAAAAATGGATTGTCTCATTCGCCCAAACCAATATTGAATCAACTGCTCCACAAGTGTATAGCTTATGTTAGATTTTTGTTATTTCACTGTGCGTTTTGTAATATAAATAATATAGATGTAAATAAATTAATTATATACATAAATATGTAGTGTTTAAAACTGTCTGAACGTTTTGTTAATTATTTCTGTTTATTAAGTTTATTCAGTCTTTTTTGTTTATTCTCAAATGTAAAAATATTTTTAAAAAAAAGTATATTGTTAGGTGTCCTCGGCACGGGTATCTCCAGTGAGGTCACATTATTTTTATTATTAATTATAGTTTTTATGATAAAAATATGAATAAATAAATAAATATACCTTACCTCCACAAAAAATAATCTTCGAAATATAATATGACCTCTTGCCCTGGTAAAGTTATTAAACAAACAAAATAATTAGGCAACCTATTCCACTCCACGGTGTTCAGGTTCCCTAGAGGTCCAGAACTGGACCCGCATTACAGTGAAACGCTAAGATTATTGATCGATGTTTAGCGATTAAGTCGATTCCTATTTTCCATCCGAAAATTGATGTACAAAAAGATCGAATACAGGAAAAATATTTATTTAATTATAAAAAACGTAATTCGATTCAAAAGGGTTTGAGCCAAACTATTTTAAATTTCAAACGATTATTGAAGGCATTTATTTAACTTAGAGTTTAAGAAAAAACACCAACAGATAAAATAATTGAAGGAATATAGATGTTTAAATATGGGCAGAGTGATGAATGTTACACAGTTTGTAAAGTGGCCACTTAAACCAGCCATTGACAGGTCATAAGCCCTGTAGATGCCTAGACTTCAATATTACCTTCTCTTAAATATTCTTAATCTTTGTTGTAATATGTTAATATAAACAGCTCCCTAGGGAGTTGAATCCAGTCCTTGTCAACAAAAATTTGGACAAGCTTAATATATATGTTTAGTCTAAATTTCAATAGACGTAATTTACCGGTCCAAAAGTAACTATATTTTTGTCAAATAAAACTTAGATTTTTTTTAAACCTGAAATATCTTTTTAAAAAATTATTTTTATCCAACGTTAATTCACTTTTTTTTTTAAATGTTTTATTTTAAAAAGAACTGCGCTTTAAAACGACAAAATCGTATGATTCTCTTACTTCTAATCAGATAACCTACAGTTTCAACGTTTAGTATTATATTCCTAGCATTAACACTATGTATTTTGGGACTGTGTAAATTTAAAACATGGCACTAGAATCACGTTGCATTGACTCAAAAACGATAATAAATTTTAGACAAGACACTTATGTCTCATTTCGTCATAATAATTCATTGTTAGACTTAATATTCATAATAAATCGTTTTATTTTTTTAAATTTACCGGGTTCTGGTTCAATTTCACATTCAAAATTACATTTTTCATCCGCCCGGACACAAACACACAACTGAATTAATAAAAATACCCGGAACTAGGTACTATCTCGAAATTATATTTTTACAACGAACGAAAAATCTGAACTCTGCTCAAAAATAATAAAACTATATTCAAGATTTTTTGTAACATATTCAAAATCCTTTTTTCGAGTAGGACGCTTATAACGTTTACCCGGAAAAAAAATTATGCTCTATTTTTCTCGGTAAAACTTCACATCCGTTCTGTTCAATTTCACATTCAGAAATGTATTTTTCATCCACCTGGACACAGACACAACTGAATCGATAAAAATTCCAGGTACCGGGCACTATCTCGAAATTGTGTTTTTACAATAAACGAAAAATCTGAATTCGGATTTACAAAAATAATTCCACATACCAGATTTTTTGGAATAAATTTTAAATCCTTTTTCCGCGTACGACCCTTATAACGTTTACCCGGAAAATTCTTGTTTATGCCCTATTATTCTCGGTAAAACTTCACACCCCCATATCTCCGATACCTCCCTCAGTAATGTTTTCCCAGAACTTAATACCTAACTCCAAAAGGACGTTTTTTTCCCATTTCCCAGAATTAACCGATTTCCAAGAATCTCTCCTCCTGCCTCTGATACCCTGTTCTTATAAATTATGATAAAATTCGATACGTGATTTTATTGCAATAAGAACACCAATCGAAACGTATCTCTTGTAACAAGGTGAGATTATCAGTCTTATGTTTTAGGTACACGTCCATGAATGATTTATTTGTTTATTTGATTTTATTTTGAATCTTGAAATAGGGCACACGAACATGTTCTTATGTGTGCTCTACTAATAACATAGGATATTTATTTATTTAATAAATTGTTTAACACATCCGTATGTCTCAATCTGAATTTTCATAAATTTTTTCTTCATAAATATTTTTTCTCATACCATAATATTTTTTACTGCATTATGCACAATTGAATTTTGTGACTTGGTGTCTAATTTTTACCTTTTCCATGGTATTATGATTATGTTCAAGTTGATTTTATGTTTTTTTTTAGAATTTGTAAAATATTATTCTCTAGTATGTAATTAAAAAAAACACCTTAGAATCTTTTACAGAATATTTTATTTTCTCTTTATGTTACACAAAAATATTAAAACTGTCTATTTATTATTTTATTTTATTTTAGGAGCAAAAATTCATAAACATTTCTTGTATACTCACGAACACGCCATGCTTTTGTGGGATTTTTTTCTACTATTTTTATTGTTAATATGTATTTCATTTCTATGTTATTATCCCTTATTTTTTAATACTCTGTTTTACCTCTTATGTATACTGTAAAAAAAATAGTAAAATAATTGTAAATGATTTAACTTCGAAATTACCCTCGTGTCTCTATTTATTATTCTTAATAATTCTCAAGGTTTTGTTCCATTATTAAGTCAAGTATGCTCTATGCTTCCACCCTATAGTCTGGACCTGGCACCGAGTGACTACCACCAGTTCCTGACTATGGCCAACGCGCTTGGGGGTACAAATTTGGCCTCAATAGAAACCTGCGAAAATTGGTTCTCCGAGTTTTTTGCCAATAGGGACAAGGGCTTCTGCGAAAGGGGCATTATGAAGTTGGATTCTCGTTGACAACAAGTTATCGAACAGAACGGCGCATATTTGACTAAAATCGGATGATTGTAACACTTTTTATAAAGCATTGAAATAATGCGAAAAATACGAAATTACTTTTTCTCTAACCTGACATATACACGTCTATTCTGGCATTTGTAACAATGTTTATAAAAGGTATTTAAAAAGAATAAATAATTATAAATATGAAACAATGAAAAAAGAAAACAAGTATATATACGAATGAAGGCAATAAAACATATAACAAAAAACAATAACAATTCAAACAGTTAAAAGTAATAAGAATTTTTTTTTAATGAACTTTATAAAAATAAACAAAATAAAACATAATAAAACAAAATAAAATAAGCTAAACATGTGGTCGGCCTCGTGGCATAGTGGTCAGCTCGTTTGCCTACCATGCAAGAGGTCTCGGGTTTGATTCCCGACATGGTTGACATGAAATATTTATTTAAAAAAAAATTAAACCTGCATTTCACTAAACTATTGTTTTTCAACATTGGGAGGGGGTCGAACTTAACTGTTATTTTTTTAACGTCTTCATAGAACAGCTCAACTTGTGAAACAGTAACCGTTACTGCTAATCTTATAAAAAACCAAAATGCCCATCTCTAATACATGCACAGTTTACACGATACATGTATAAGGGCGGGCATATTGCCATAAGGCAATTTCTTCCTACCTACCCAAACGGTTCAATTTAAGGAAATCAGTGGTATATGAACATATTGTAAGACAAACATACTATAATTTTATTTTTATTTTATTTCATTTTATGACATTTATAAATTTATAAGATACAATTATACTATAAATACATATCATAAAGTCCAATTATAAGCTTCCACATAATATTGTTATTGTAAATGTTGTCACATGAAAATTATACATACCATAAAATAACTAATCATACAAAACTTATAATATTACTAGAAATGTAAATGTAATACATATTATTCAAAATATATCTACTTTTGAATATTGGTCACACAGTTGCACATTATAATATATAATACAAATATAATTGACCATACATTGTGCATTTATAATGTGCCTACATACAGAACTGCACATAACCTGCATAATATAGGCTGCGGATTCAAGGCGCAACATCATAACTTGAATTATTTTTGGAAATTTCACTTTTAAAGGAAGTTAAAGATATGTTATTAATATCAATAATATTTAATTTGTGATTACACACATTGCAGGTTCTATTTACAAATGAATTTTGAAAAGATTTAGTGGAACATTTAGAAATTTTAATTATAAAACATTTTTTGGAAATATACATTGTCACAATATCTACATGGAGAATTTCCTCCTACGTGTCTGGAGATGACCAAAAACTTAGATTTTTTAATATTCCTTATTTCTTCCTTCTCTTCATCAAAAATATTTATTATTTTATCCGGTTCCTTATTGAATATTCTAAGTCAAATGAAGCAAAACAAGTTGCTAGTGTGAATTGTTAAGAAATGTGTGTTTTATAGACGCCATTAGGCCCGTGGGAAAATGCCGTGAATCGTAATAAAAATTATAAATAAGGATAATTTGCAAAAACATTTATTATTCAAGGTAAACATCTTATTCATTTTTAACAATATTTTCCATTCCGTAAATTGAAAACCAAATATTATAATGAAAGCATATATGCTTTAAATAATAAAAAAATCATAATAATTTTTCTAGACGAGACATGGTAGTAAAACGCGCTGGCCATTAGACAACGAGGCGGACAGTACACCTAACACGACGAAGTCCCCTTTGGTATTATTTTTTTTGTCAAACTTAGTTTGTTGTAATATTTGATGCCTTTATTATATTATTTCGGCGCAGTTTGACTGTTTATTTCTTTACTTTGTTATAAAACTATTTTTTGTGGATAGAAGTGCATTTTATATAATTTCTCAATTAATAAGCATATTTATCTGAATTTTATAGTTCATAAATATGCTTGTCTGTGTCTGTTTATTTAATAATATTTTTTACTATCGGGACCTAAAAACGACGTGTCAATAATTTATTGACAGTTTTAAAATATGGTTTTCCCGACTAAAATAATAATTGTTGCTTCTTAATAATTAAGTTGTTCGATAAAAAAATATATAAAAAAAACTGTATCTGTAATCAACTAATGTATATATATATATAAAAGTGGAATAAAATTATTTTTATTATTATAATTAAAATGCAGTTCCACCAAGAAATGTCAGTAGAAAAACTCAATATATTAATGTATATATGATTCGAGTTGTGGTCCCGTGGCTAGTGTCGTGGACTCATGGATCAATGGACCAAAGCCCGCACCCCACTCTACCACAACTTGATTTCCATTTTCCAATAGTGAGTTATTCACTACTCTAAATTAGTTGCAACGACGGGAAAACATTTTTGAGAAGAGAATATGAAAGTCTAGGCATTTTCAGGGCTTATGCTTACGACCTGTCGTTGGCTGGTTTTAGTGGCCACTTTACGAACTGTGTAACATTTACCATTCTGCCGATGTTTAAACGTCCAACTTTCCTCAACTCTTTCATATGTTGACTTTTGTGAAGTAAAAGAGCTGAAACCTTTATCATGCGGGTGAGATTCATCAGGTTGAACCAATTCACCTACGGCAGGCAACGCTTGAAAACGATTTCCCAATTTTCATACTTCTTTTTTTTACAAGTTAGTTGATTCAAAAATGTTTTCGACAACAACTCGTTGTAAATGGCCTCCAAAAATTGTCCCTGGACTGGCACCCGAAGCGTAATTCTGATCGTTTTACCTTCATGTAACAAAAAATATCAAGATCCGCTGCGATTGGTGTACCAGTGCAGTGTCCTATGCACCATTGAGTGCGGAAAGGGAACGATGATGATGATTTTCAATGTGTAAATTTGGTGTCTCACAAAATTAATAACGTGGGTATGTCTCTTATGTTTACACAATTATGTTTAATATTATTCTGATACATAATAATATACGTAATATATTGATGTAAATACGACAGTTCAGCGACCTGTGTTTGTACCTTTATACCGTATTAAGTTTATTTTTTTTTAGCAAAAAATTCATGCCTTACTAAATAATTTTACGGTCATGTATATTAAATGGCACGTCGCGTCGAGGCGTTTTATCTCTGAACTTGGAAGAAAAATCGCGAGAAAATGGACGAGTTAAGTCAGTTTTATATGGAGCGGAAAACCCTTAGAGTATTATTACGCCGGCGCCGCCGGCTAACGGAGTCGCCCATATGGACAAAAACCATTCTACGATTATCAACTACGAAGATAACTGCAGTTTTCAGAAATACAACTTTTTACTTCGTAAAAAAAATAAAATATTTGCGATTTTATGATTGACCCAAATATTTCATTTTGAGGGCCATTTTCAACGAGTTGTAAATAATTCACTATTAGAAAATGGGAATCAAGTTGGGGTAGAGTGGGATTCGAACCACGGACCTTTGATCCGTGAGTCCGAGACACTAGCCTCAGCACCACAACCCGACCACATTGCCGTTCTTATGAAGAGTTCAGTATCTAGCATTTTTGACATTTTGTTAAATTCAGATTCGGAATTACGAAGAAAAAATATTTATTTTAGTCTTACTCACGCATCAATATTCCTTCAGGAACCATGTTATCGAGGAAGCAAAACTGGAGTAACTAGATTTCTTATTCAATCTTTAATTGAGTTTTATTTAAGTTTCATTTATTCAATTTATTATTTATTTATCTGAAATATAAATATTAATCTTAAACTAAACTCAATTAATCACTCAGTTTCTTTTCTTTCATTTGATACATGGCATAAACTGTAGGGATGACATTCATAGTATTGAAACTACAACAAAACAACATTAATTTCTTTTGTCGCGTTTTTCTCAGTCTAACTCAGATACTACGCTCTTCATACGGAGGGCAGAACAGGTTAGATAGTTTTTAGAAAGTTCTCATTTTGCTAAATTTCCCCTTCCAAACTCAAATCCGTAAGGATCAGGCTATTTGGTAGGGGGCGAGCTCCTTAACATCCTCAGGTTTAGCCAGTGGTCCCCCGAGGATTAGGCTTATTTTATAATGTAAAGCATCACATTCACATATAATGTGTATATGTGTTTCCTTATCTGCACTGCAGAACTTACATCTAGAAGTTTCGGAAAGATTCATTCTACCAAGGTGCTTGTTTTATCTAGAAGTGCTCTGTAAGGGTTCTAGTGATAACCTTCACTTGATTTCGGCGGAGGTTTTTTAGTTCGAAAGCGAACCTTTGCAAGTAACAAACTAAATAAATTCTCATGTAATAAAAATAATAAAGACATGCTGCAATCGGAGTAATAATCCAATGCTCTATGCACCTTAAGGTGGGGAAAGGAAATGATGATGCTTCTTTCAGCACATAGATTTTTTCGTTCGGCATCGAGCAATTTTTCCTCGTATGTGGGCTCCCAAGGAGGCTTAACGCTATGGCGTCCTAGGAAAGCGGTGTCATTATTTAGCTGCCGTAATATGTCGCGACGTGTTGTCCTGAGATAAAAACTTAAAGAAAACGGGGTCATTATCTAGTGGCCGTGACAACTGTCAAAAAAATCCGCGGGAATAAGTGCCCGCAATCTGTCATATTTTTTATAATGTTTAATTAATTTCGTAGAAATAATATCATTTTCAGAAAAGTTTTGAAATTAATAAAACAGTATTTTAAAAAATGATAAACTTTTTTCTTGTGGCAAATAATCATTTTTATTATTTATATAATCTGTTTTTTATTTACATACGTATCTGATATCTCAAGTGTTGTCCCGATATTTCTTCACATATTTTGTTTAAACTAGACTTTTTTTATAGTCTTTGCTTTTCACATTATGTAAAGATTTATGATTTTTTACTAAATCAATCAACACTCCCAATCACAATCACTTACAATCAATGTCCACATCAAATTCTAATGTACGAAGCCTATGTTAAAACTGAAATATGTTATATGCAACAACTATGGGGAACAGGAAATTAAAATGACATGAATAGACTTCAAAGACAGCAAAACAAAAAATTTAAGTTAGTATATGACAACAACAAAAGAACTCTTTAAATCACCTAAACAATTAAAGGTACAAACTCTTTCAACTAGAATCCTTTAAATTTATTCACAAATTAGCCACTGATGTTATTGTAGATGAAGAACTAAAACTTGAAATAAATTGTTGTAAACATGGACACAATACAAGAATATCAGAAGATTATCGTATACAACTTTCTTATTATACAATTGTTGCCGACGTAAAAGTACATGCACCAACTTGGCGGCCCTTCCTGGGGTTTTAATGTAGCATAGGAGGCTTCAGTATGTGTAAGCGATCTACCACCTCCTCAATAAAGACTAGTATTTGTCACTTTCGGGGGTGGTGATCGCCATACTGAAGCCCACATATAGATTAGAATTCATGAAAATATTTGTATGCCCATAATGTGTTTTTATGTTGTTCTGTATAAGTGTTGATCGCCGCGCGGTCGGCGGGGAACTGCGGCCGGTAGCGGGAGGGTGGGGACCTTATACGTGGCGCGAGAGAGACCGATAGAGCCGGCAAATGTGCTCGCTATCTCTCTCGCCGCGTGATTGGTCAACCTAGCACCGCCCGCTATTGGCCTAGCCCACCGCCGCACGGCAAAATGTTGTATATATAGCCCCGCCGGGGAAAAATAAAGTCAGTCATCTCACCACACTACTAAGGCTTTCTACTCTCCACTTCACCTCCCTACCTCGCTTCAAACCGGACCTCATCGCCACCTGGATTCGAACACCGCTACCCCCCTGGACTTGGAACTCGGATACTCTTTGGATTGGATTTTGGACCCCGGATAATTTGGACCCTTGGATACTTCCCCGGAACACACCCCGCCGTTCCCACCGACGGAGAGATACCGGCCTTACAACCCGGTTGCCTGACTCAGGATTGCGGCCGCCAGCGCTACTCGCTAGCGACCCCGCAAGGGATCTCTAGGCGACGATACCTCCCCCGGAGCTTATCGTTCGTCGGCCGAGGCCCGCCTACGCCCGGCCACTCTGCGTTTGACACCAGCACCTATAGAAATACAGTTCTTGTGACGGGCGCGATTGCTACGGACGAAGCAGTGATCCGCCGCGTCTGTTACAAGTTGGTCCTTCGAGCCGGATATTCATCGCAGAGCGCCTAGAGATGACTTCGAGAACCCCTTCACTCCGCTCGGGTCGAGGAGGCACGGAACCGAGAGAAGACCCTGCTACAGATCAGGACTCAGCCGAGTCGGACACATCCGAAGATACAGTCCAGCGGCTGAGGACGCAGGTTCGAACGCTCCGTGCTTCACTACACGATCAAGACCGACGCGTGCCCTTGGAGACGAATCCCGAGCCCGCGCCGCGTACTACGGATATGGACGGCATCATGACGGTGCTGTCAAAAATGGCGATTCTACTAGAGGCTTCGCAAGGAAGAAGCCCGACTTCAGCCCCAGAGGACGTTAGCAGAGTCGGCGCCATGATAGCGCGCCAATCTACTGCCAAGGACCTACCCGCCTTCGCCGGAGAGCCGCAGGAATGGGCTACTTTCAAATCGCAGTACACTCAGTCGACGGAGATGTGCTGCCTTTCGGATCCAGAAAACCTCCTGCGTCTACAGCGTGCGTTAAAAGGACGGGCAAGAGAATCTGTGTCGTCATTACTAGTGGATCCAAGCCAAGTGAGGGTGATAATGAAGACGTTGGAGCTACACTACGGCCAGCCGGACATTGTAGCGTCTTCCTTGTTGGAAAAAGTGAGAAGGCTCCGCTGCATACAGAACGACGGATCTACGCAAGCATTAGTAGATCTGTCTAGCGCAGTTCGGAACGCGATAGCGACCTTAGAAGGCTTCGGTGGCGATTACATGTCTACGCCACAACTACTAAGTGAACTAGTGAGCAAGTTACCGCTGTGCATGAAGTCTCTCTGGTGGTACAGCAGAAGAGGAAACCGGGTGAGGCCCTCCGCGAAGGATTTCGCGCTCTTCTTGGAAGATTTAACGGAATCTTCGATGATAGGCGGCGGAATAGAGCCGCAAGTGTACAGCGGAAAACAACGCGAGAAGCCACAGAAGCGAGAACAAGTGCATACAGTGATTTCAACAGAGGGAAACGGGAAAAGTGTAGCGTCATGTGTTTTGTGCGGACGAGGACATTTACTACAAACGTGCCAGGAATACATAGAGTGTAGTATTTCGGAAAGATGGGACATAGTGAAGCGAAAGAATTTGTGTTTTTCGTGTTTATCGAACACTCATCGGGCGATAAAGTGTAGAAATGTAAAAAAGTGCGGCCTCGATGGATGTCGCCGAACACATCACAAGACATTACACGACAGAAATAGTGCCGATATCAGTGAAGCTCGGTCTAGCGCCGATATACGAGCGCCAGATAATAATGCCCGCCGCAACACGCCTGCAGCGGCGGGCGCCGGGGGAAACAGACCGACCGCGAACGAAACCCGCGCCGCGAGTTCAAATGAAAGAAACTACGATTGCGGCCACAGTTCGCGGACGAATAATATAGTGACGAGCACCTACGCTCGGGAGGAACCGGTCCTCCTAAAAGTGATTCCCGTCATGTTAAGTGGTCCGCGAGGACGAGTGAACGCGTACGCGTTACTAGATGAGGGATCAACCGTGACATTGATTGACGCAAAAATAGCAAACGACATCGGCGCGCCGGGAGAGACTCGAGGATTAAAAATCCACGGTGCCGGCGGAATGTGCGTAACAGATAGTGCATCAAGAAAAGTCACAATTAAAGTGCGCGGAGTTACGGAAGATTTATTCACTCTCCGCGCAAACACAATACAGAAGCTGAGTCTGCCGCTACAGCCCGTGATTGAAGGGGAAGGCAGGATGCGACAAGTGTGCCCGCAGTTACTCATCGGCCAAGATAACGCCTCTCTCATAGTGACGAGAGAGGCACGGAGATGCGGGGAATACATCGCCTCAGTGACAGCCTTAGGAAAGGTGATACACGGTGGGCGGACACGCCAGACTAACGCCAGCATACTAATGGCGCTTAGTACAGAACAGAGACTAGAAAATCTAGTTAAACAAAATTACGCCGTCGACGCGTTAGGTATAAGTTCGACAGCCAAGATATCGCGTCAGGAGGCGCGAGCCACAGAAACCATGAGAGCCACGACACGTTTCCTACCGCAAGGACAGTACGAGACAGGGCTACTGTGGAAAGACAATCGAATATGTTTACCGGATAATCGCCGTACAGCGCTGAATCGATTTTTAAGCATAGAGAAAAAGTTCAGTAAAAACAGTGAATTCGCCGCGGCTTACAAGTTAAAGATTAAAGAATATCTAGACAAGGGGTATGCCCGGGAACTGACGCTGGCTGAAAGACAAGACACTGCGAGTGGGCTTTGGTTTTTGCCGCATTTCGCAGTGACGAACGTGAATAAACCGGATAAAATACGGATAGTATTTGACGCCGCCAGCCGCTGCAACGGGAAGTCATTGAACGACATGTTGGCCAACGGCCCGGACCTTCTCTCATCGCTTATGGGAAATATAATGCGATTTCGCGAGGGAAAGATCGCGCTGGCAGCAGATATAAGGGAGATGTTTCTCCAAATTAAAATAAGAAAAGAAGACCAGAGGGCGCAGCTGTTCCTCTGGCGCGATAGTCCCGAAGAAGAAATTCGGGAAATGATTATGACGTCGATGACGTTCGGCGCGGCGTGTTCACCGAGCAGCGCACAGTACGTGAGAAATCAAGTCGCAGAAGATCACGGGCAAGAGATGGCCGCCGCCAGGGATGCTGTGCGAAATAAATTCTACATGGACGACTATATGGATGCCGTAGACAGTGCAACAGAGGCGATACAACTGCGCCACGATGTCAGCGAACTACTACGGCGGGGCGGATTCATCCTCGCGAATTGGGCGAGTAATGATCCCTCCGTAATGGAAGCGATTCCTTCAAGTCTGAGAGGGAAAAGCGCACGCGAAATAATTAGCGGAACCTCCGTGACAGAGAGGGTCCTCGGCATCAAATGGGACCCGGTGACAGACGAGTTTCAATTTAAATTTAAAGTGTCACGGGAGGTTCCAACAGAGAGGCCTACAAAACGGCAGATGCTAAGTGAAGTTATGAGCATTTTCGATCCACTCGGTTTCGTAGGGTGTTTGACAATACGCCCGCGAATACTGCTACAAGATGTGTGGCGCTCCCACATAGAGTGGGACGAACAAGTGAATGAAGAACACGCAGAGAAATGGCGCACTTGGGTGGACATATTACGCAATACCGAGTGCGCTATACCGCGGCGCGTATCGAGCGCCAATGGCCAGCCAGTAGAGCTGCACGTATTTTCCGATGCCTCGGAGCAAGCGAGCTGCGCCGTAGCCTACATCGTGGAGGAGAACGCCGCCGGAAGGAATGCGACGTTCATGGCTAGCAAGTGCCGAGTTAGCCCGCTACGAGCGCTATCAATTCCACGCCTGGAATTACAAGCCGCGCTCATGGCCGCACGACTGGCGGCCACAATCAAGAAAGAATGCGGAAGTAATATACGCGATACCTACTACTGGACAGATTCTACTACGGTGCTGTGCTGGGTCCAGAGTGATTCGCGCATCTTCACGCCATTTGTAGCCCACCGCCTAGGGGAAATAGATGAGCTAACGAACGCTCAAGAGTGGCGGTGGGTACCAGGAAAGAAGAACCCCGCTGATCTCGGGACGCGGGACGGCGAGATACCAGACATCTCCCCGGCCGGCATGTGGTTCAGTGGGCCGAGTTTCATAAAGAAAAATAAAAGTCAATGGCCGCCGCTCAAGGTAATAACGGCGACCCCGGATACAAGCAGTGAAATAAAGTGTGCGAACAGTGCCATCGTGACAGCCCTCCCGGACGAAAGAAGATTTTCCTCCTGGCGGAGACTGATCAGGACTACAGCGTGGGTGTTGCGCTTCATAAACCGCTGCAGGAAAAAGAATACAGGAAGCGCGACACTCATCGCCCCGGAACTCAAGGCATCAGAGAGGGCGTGGATACTCATAAGCCAGACAGACAGTTACCACGCCGAGATAGCCGCAATTAGACGGGGGGAGTGCCTCCCGCGGAACAGCCGCCTGCTGGGCCTCACTCCCTACCTCGATAAAGATAGCGTCCTCAGAATGGGGACGCGAATTATGGAAGCCCCCGCGGTGAGCGAGCAACTAAAGGCGCCCGTCATACTGGACGGAGCGCACGCCTATACGCGTCTATTGATAAGGCATTATCACGAGTCGCGGCAACACGCAAGTACAGAGCGGACACTCAGCGAACTCAGACAACAGTTCTTTATAACACGATTACGGACAAATATAAGGAAAATTATATACGAGTGCCGCTACTGTCGAATACAGAAGGCCCGCCCGCAGCCTCCGCTCATGGGACAGCTGCCTGCCGGCCGACTCGATCATCACGTAAGGCCTTTTACCCACTGTGGGGTGGACATGTTCGGGCCCGTATACGTAACTATCGGAAGACGCCGGGAGAAACGATACGGGGCCCTGTTTACGTGCATGGTTACGAGGGCCGTGCATATTGAAATTACACCGTCGTTGAGTACTGACTCGACGGTGCAGGCCCTCAGAAGGATGGCGGCCCGCAGAGGACATCCGACAACGCTCTACTCGGACAACGGGACGAACTTCAGAGGCGCAGACAAAGAGATGGCGGCCGCCATGAAGGAACTAGCCCACGATCCCGAACTACAGAACGAGGCGACAAGGAGAGGGATCAAATGGGTGTTCAACCCGCCATCGGCGCCACACATGGGGGGAGCCTGGGAACGGCTCGTCCGGTCGATAAAGGGGGCGCTTATGGTGATTCTAAAGGAACAAGCCCCCCGAGAGGAAACGCTAATGACAGCGATAGCGGAGGCCGAGTACACAATAAACACTCGGCCCCTAACCCACGTCTCGCTTGATAGCCGAGACGACGCTCCGCTGACTCCGATGCACTTTCTCATCGGGTCGAGCGGGGCCCAGCCGCATCTGGCCGATTACAGAGACGCGCCGCCCGAACTGTGCCTCAGAAAACAATGGCGGGTGGCGCAGAAACTAGCCGACGCATTTTGGAAAAGATGGATGAGGGAATATCTCCCGACGTTGGCACAGCGACGGAAGTGGCAACAGGCCGCCACACCGATCATGGTCGATGACCTGGTCATAATAACGGACGCCGCCCTCCCGCGGAATGAATGGCCGCGGGGACGCGTCATAGCAGTCACACCAGGGAAGGATGGACAAGTCAGGAGCGCCCGGGTCCAGACAGCCACCGGAACCTACACACGACCCGCCGTCAAGCTCGCCGTGTTGCAAATCAAGGACGACGTCGGCGCAGAGATGCCTCCTCGGCAGGGGGGAGTGTTGCCGACGTAAAAGTACATGCACCAACTTGGCGGCCCTTCCTGGGGTTTTAATGTAGCATAGGAGGCTTCAGTATGTGTAAGCGATCTACCACCTCCTCAATAAAGACTAGTATTTGTCACTTTCGGGGGTGGTGATCGCCATACTGAAGCCCACATATAGATTAGAATTCATGAAAATATTTGTATGCCCATAATGTGTTTTTATGTTGTTCTGTATAAGTGTTGATCGCCGCGCGGTCGGCGGGGAACTGCGGCCGGTAGCGGGAGGGTGGGGACCTTATACGTGGCGCGAGAGAGACCGATAGAGCCGGCAAATGTGCTCGCTATCTCTCTCGCCGCGTGATTGGTCAACCTAGCACCGCCCGCTATTGGCCTAGCCCACCGCCGCACGGCAAAATGTTGTATATATAGCCCCGCCGGGGAAAAATAAAGTCAGTCATCTCACCACACTACTAAGGCTTTCTACTCTCCACTTCACCTCCCTACCTCGCTTCAAACCGGACCTCATCGCCACCTGGATTCGAACACCGCTACCCCCCTGGACTTGGAACTCGGATACTCTTTGGATTGGATTTTGGACCCCGGATAATTTGGACCCTTGGATACTTCCCCGGAACACACCCCGCCGTTCCCACCGACGGAGAGATACCGGCCTTACAACCCGGTTGCCTGACTCAGGATTGCGGCCGCCAGCGCTACTCGCTAGCGACCCCGCAAGGGATCTCTAGGCGACGATACCTCCCCCGGAGCTTATC
Source organism: Micrasema longulum (assembly GCF_059751315.1). NCBI lineage: Eukaryota > Metazoa > Arthropoda > Insecta > Trichoptera > Brachycentridae > Micrasema > Micrasema longulum. Next base: position 95,591 of record NW_028279783.1, read on the forward strand.
GTTCGTCGGCCGAGGCCCGCCTACGCCCGGCCACTCTGCGTTTGACACCAGCACCTATAGAAATACAGTTCTTGTGACGGGCGCGATTGCTACGGACGAAGCAGTGATCCGCCGCGTCTGTTACAACAATTAACTACCAGGCGAAACTACACAAAAGACTCGGACAGGCTTTACAAAAGTTGTGAAAAAATATTAACATTAACAATAGAATATAAATTTAAAAATGTATTTTGTTAAATTAATGTAATTCGTAAGGGTTTATAAATAAATCAATTTCAAATTTAAAAAAATCACATTCATTTTGACAGGCAAAATGTTCACCGCTACACGAGAAAAACCGTTCGAAGACTTTTTGCACCCGCGCTATGACGGCCGTCCTGCAAATAGCGGCACCGATGTTTGACGTTCTGCTCACAATCAACGCTCTCTAAGAAACCAGCGCCATCTCCCGCCACATGACGACCATAGATGAGAGCACCGCTCTCCTAGGAAACTATAGCGTAACTCCTCGAATGCGGTGTGTGGTATGCGGTGGCCGAGCTTTTAAAATGTGACCAATTTCTTGTTCAGTATTCTAATTCATGAAAGACGGGCTTTGTAGGTTAGGTATCATAAATTGTAACTTATATTATCCAAGCTCTAAAAGAAAGCTTGAAAAACTTTGTGTAAGTTTTTTTTACCCAAAGTAGGGTTTTCAAATAAATTTCTCCGTGAATTTATAAATTTATCAAGATATGCTCTTCCGCGAACAACAGGAATAAGTGAATTATTACGGAGGTGAACGTCCTCTCCGAGATATACATGTATATTTATTATGTTACTCTGAATAAATTGCGTATTGTAAACAATTTCCAGTCCGTAGAGAGAATTTTAGCTGGCTCCGCAGTATAATAAACTAATATTGTTTTATCTCTTTGTTCTCGAGTGGTTGTTGTGAACTTGGCGAAGTTTTGTATAGGACGGGTTCACCGTACAAAAATTAACCCGCATTACAAAATCCGGGAAAATAATACGAACGAACAAACAAACCATCACGCTGTTTCCCCGCAAGGGTAGGCAGAGAGGATAGAAAGCTATGTCTCGCTTTCTTTACATTCATACATGTTCTTACGCACGCGCGCCGATTATTCCGACCTTTGACATGTCCATCTTCAGGTGTTTGTTGGATTTGGTCATTCCATGTCTTTCTCGGTCTTCCTCTATATCTGCATCCATCACCGTTCGTATTGTAAATCTTTTTAGCCGTTCTTCCGCTGTCCATTCGCTCTACATGTCCGAACCATCGCAGAGCTCCTTCCTTGATATTGTCGATAATGCTGATCTCAGCCTTCCAGAATGCACGGATCTCGATATTTGTGCATCTATCGTACAAAGGTTTACCAGAGATTCACCTGAGAGATCGCATTTCGACAGCATTCAGCCTACTTTCACCACTGTTTTTCTAAGCCTTATCTCGCTCCCATATTATATTTTTCATACAAAATTTAATTTTACTTTGTAGATCAAATTGAATTCGGGCCCTGGGCCCCGATTACAATGGGAAGTTAACATTTGTCTTCAATTTCACCCACAAAGTAAAATTAAGTTTTCTGTATGAAAAGCATAATATGCAAACATTTTATTCTTTTAAACATGTTCAATTATAAGTAACCGATGAAGATACTTTAAATGTTCATGCAAATATACTCATTTTCGCACGCAAATATCGATTTTTCTTTATAGACAGTGAAATCGACGATAACTCTGATAACTTTCTATTGTAATCGAGGCCCTGATCTCCGCGCTTTATTAGTGACGATATTTAATATAAAAAATGAAGATTAATTGCTTGATAATGAAACGGTGAAATTAAAACATTAATTATTTTTAATTGAATCACATGAATTGAATGAATTTATCTACAGAAACAATGACTTTCAGAAGTAATACGATTTACTCGGGAAATAACGTCGTACAATGTAATAATCTCGACACACTGTGTGTCGTTGTTGACGTTCGTCTGTTGTCTAATAACCCAATTAATTTCTGTATTATTAATTAAAGTATCGGGTGACGGAGTAGCGATTGTGTAGGTTATCGTAATACGAACTGCGAACACGCAGCACGCCGCACGCCTCAGTTTATCGCCAAACTTATTTAATAACGAAATATTTTAATATTTTTATTATTCATTCAAATTGATGAACTAAGATGCATTCTTCTTCCTGGTTGTACGTCTCATTTACTCGGGAGCAGCTCTTCTAGTCCTCGGGACGTCAGACCAGGAGATTTGTTGTTTGGTTAGTTTTTTTACGGCCGGTTGCCACCTGACGTTGAGACTGTTACCCCTCTTGCTGACTGGGGATGAGGATGCCACCGTTGACTATTGTTTCTCCGTTGCCATCCTCAACAATAGCCCAAAGTGTGCCCGGGTGGCCTGAGATGAGATTTCTGCCCCTCCCGCCTGTTCCGCCGTACTGATGCACTTCATCTCCGCCATCACAGCCGTTAGGGTCTTCACCCGCAGTCCTAGGGAGGGATCGCGTTATACCCCGCAATGCTGGGTCCTCTTTAAAACTTAGCCACATAAACACTCCGGTCTGCTGAAGCGAAAGGTGACCACCTACGCGACGTGGACGCGCTGAATAAGAATTATTATATATGGACGCATTACACTTATTTAATCCATGTCCTAGGTGGAGCGTATGATGTCCTCAAAAAGGTTTCCCCGTCAGCTGTGAACTCGTACGCATTCTGCCTAGGGCTTCCAGTCTCGACACAAATGAGAGTCTCGAGACTAAAATGAAACTTGGAGACCAAGTCTCTAAATTTCGAGACTATTCGATACTAACGATAATTCGTATAAAAATAGATTATATTGTAAATAAATCACATCATAGCACACAAGGCTGTAGTCTGGTAAATCGCGCGCAAAATTAGGAAATCATACGGTTTTGCTATTTTAAAACGAATGTTTTTTTTAAATCGCGCAATAATAAAAAAAACATAAATTAGATAAAAACAATAATTTTTCGTTATATGTTCGAAATCATTTCGAATTCGCATCTCAACTTTTTTATGGCCTTCATACCTCCCCTTATTGGTTCCAGGGCAGGTATGAAGGTTATAAAAACGTTAATAAGATGTTGTTACGAATTGAATATTATAACCAGAATTATCCTCTTTTTAAAAATAAAATAATACAATTCTATAAAATAAATTTTTAACTAAAATATTTAAACAAATATTTTTCTTTTAAAGTTTCACCGAAGGAATTATTTTACGTAGAAATAAAGGAAAATGCCACAAAAATGTATGTGATTTAAAATGCTGGTATTTCTTTTCAAAAACAAAAAAATCAGGATTTTGCTGCGGCCACTTTCATAGTAAATTTATTATCTTCAAATTATTAAAACAAATTTTATTTCAATACTTAAGTGAGATCCCAGATACCTAAGTTAAGTCTAAATTTGAAATTACGTAATCTGTCGGTTTTAATGTAATTATATTTTAGTTACATAAAACTTTTAAGCATATTCTTTAATAGAAATACCTTCAAAAATTATTAGTTTTTATCTAATTTATGTTTTTTCACTTTTTTATTATTGCGCGATTAAAAAAGACATTCGTTTTAAAATAGCAAAATCGTATGATTTCCTAATTTTGCGCGCGATTTACTAGACTACAGCCTTAATGGAACTTATTAAAAAATAATAGAAAACTTACAACCATTTATCAACAAACATAGATCACAATAGCCTAACTTAAAAAACATACGAGAAAAATCATCTTAAATGAAAAACTAGTGAAGGGTGAACTCGGCAAGCAACCAGCAGCCATTATGCTCCAGACAGAGCTAACAGAAAACAGAAAATATATGTAGCTTTAGCGCACATTCAAGCACCGTCGCACTGGTCCAGCCTCAGTCTAACTAAAAAGTGGCAGTTTTGACCTGGCGAGTGGTTTTTTTGGCTTTGGATTCTTAGCGTGCCTGTGCCAGCACTGAGATTTTAAAATTCTACCTTAATTTTCATTCTCTTTGTATATATAATTCCTCCGTACGTGTGATGTCACTGAACTCCTCCTAAACGGCTAAACCGATTTACGTGCGGTTTTCAGAGAAATATAGATCTTTGCGCTGTGCATGTTCGTAGATATTAAAATCTTCAATCTAGTATGTAAAAAAAAAGTAAGGAGCAAAAATGTTTTATTCATCGATCTACCAGGGTTGCATTCAAGGAGAACGCATTTACAAAAAAATGGAAAGATGTCGTTTTTTTGTGTATAAAAAAGTTTATTTTTGAATGTTTACAAACAGCATTCGTTTTTTGTGGATCTCAATCAGATTCTTTCCTTAAATTCCTTATAATTTCTACCCATTTATTTCTTTTTACTGGACTTTTGGTAATACTAAAATAATATTAAATTCAATTTATTTTTAAAAATCGTATTCCTACATAAGTACACCCCTCTGTTGGTGAGAAGACCGGAGTGTGACGTTTGCAAAAATAATGCCATATTTGAAAAAAGATTAATTTTTTGTTTTGGAATTCAACCATGAACAAGTACCTAGGTACCAGGCGCGTGCGGTGACTTTTATCAGTAAGGATGCTGACAAATAACCATCATATTCCTTATTTTAGCAGGTCTATTCAGAATTATTTGACAAGCCATATAAGTTGTCCATTAGAGTAATAATAATTAACAGTTGACAATCAATAAATTGACGGAGCACAGGCGCGTCTAGAGGCGAAGCTGTAAATTTCCTTCTTCTTTTTCCACTCCTAAGCCAGAACACCAGACGCTTCCGGGAGACCTTATGGTTAGCCAGCACTCTCGCCTCCTCCAACGTCAATTCCGCGTCCCTTAGTTCCGCCGAACAAAGCTGAAAGATAGCCATCGATGGTTTTCCAGGACGGTCCCCGTAGGTGTGAAAAAGAGATAACAATATAAACATCCAAACACCTAAAATAAGACCCGAGACAATCATTCATAAATTTGGGCCAAGTCTCAATAATGCGCTCTTTCAAACTTTATGATAAACGTTATTAGAGTCGTTTTTTCTTTGCATTATACAAGTTGGATGCTTTTTAACTCTCCGAGTCTCGAAAGAGAAATCTAAAATCTTATAAACCTAAAACGCATGCGCGAAAATTTGGACAAATGCTATGGGAACTAGACGCAACTCGATAGGCAGCATCCCGCGTATACAACAAATACTATCAAGAACAAGATACCTAGATATAGTATGTACGTTGGTATAGGAAATACGCATATGTAGCTAGGTATATATACTGAAGATATTGTTTGAATCGCGTGCACCCGAACGTTCTCAGTGAGATTTTTAGGAATACATATTTGAAGGTTTTATTTCGTATTTATGTTTTTTTTGTAAAATTCATTTTTTTTTTTTAATTTCAAGGGATGCGCCGCATCCACGGTATCTATGGACGGAACGCGCCTGTTAGGTACCTACTTAAATTCAATATTTTTTTAATATTCAGTTTATAGTTTTGGAATTTAATCACAAAGAAGTACCTAGGTACATACTTATCAATGAAAAGTCTTTTTTCAAGGTAATAGCAGGCAAGCCAACGTTCGGGGTTCGGACAGGACAACGTCTGTCGGGGTCGCTAGTAATATTACGTATGTAAATTTCGATACTAGCATCTCGAGAGCCTCGATATTGAAAATTTCTCAAGACTCTCAAAATTTCGAGTCTCAAGTCTCGAACGGAAACCCAACAAAAAATCACTCTCGGAAGGCATTCGCAGTAAGTTGCCGAAATGCCCAGGCGAATTTAATTTTAATAATTTGTTTTATTTTGTTTCAGGTAAGCGCCTTACTCCTCCCACAATGCTTTATTCGAGATGTTTTCTGCTACCGTTTAGTGCACATTTGTGTAAGTTATTAAATTATAATTTTGTATTTTCCTCCTCTCAAACTTCTAGCAGAGCTTTTCTTTTCTATTCTTGTATAATATTTTATATTTTTTTCTTAGTGTGCAAGATTTTCGCTTTCATATTTATTTGATGTATGTACTATTTATATACTTAATCCATATAGACGTAATCTATATACATAAAAATAAATCGCCTTTATTAGTCTCGCAAAAACTCGAAAATGGCTTGACAGATTTACGTGCGGTTTTTTGCAAAATCTTCTAATTTACATCTTCGCGGTTTATAAATAATAATACCAAGAGTGGGAAAAAAATTAGAAGCATATATGTGTTTTTCATCGATTTTCCTGGGTTGCATTTGACCAAAATGCATATGTTAAAAAAATCGGATAATGTCGTTTTTTTGTATATAAAAAAAGTTTTATTTCAACGTTTCCAAACAACAATTATTTTTAATGGATACTAAATTGATTAATTTCCTTACGATTTCTCAATTTCTAGATATCAACTTATTTATAATGGATTTTTAGTAATGCTTAAATAATTTTAACCGACGTTTGACACATTTTTGAAAAACGGATTCTTACACAGAATGCACCACTGTCGGTAAGTAGCGCAGAGTTTGACATTTGCACAAATAATTCTATTTTTGAAAATTAATTATTTACAGATTTGGAATTCAACCATAAACAAGAACCTTGGTACCTACTTAAATTCAATATTTGGAAATGAATTGTTTTAACTATTGGAATTCAATCATAAACAAGTACCTAGGTACTTACTTAGCAATGAAAAGTATTTTTCCTTTTATCTGAAGTTTTTGCACGCTTTCACGACAGTCATTTTTATTTTCTTTTGGTTTCGAATTAAATGTCAAGGTTACGTCAAACCCGACTGGTGGTTAAAGTCTGACTAAATTCGCGTTAAGCATGAGTTGAGTGTCATAATTTTAGAATGCTCGGGGTAAAACGCGGTCTAAATTTTCGTCATTAACACGTAATCCCGTATTTTCTCCATGGATTATGGCTTTTGAGTAGTGATTTTTGCACGATTTTAATTTGAGACAAAAATTTATTAAAAAAAATAATAAACACTTTACTATGAAGAGTGGAGAGGAGATGGGAAATTAGAAGGAGAACGGAACAACTCAAATATTTAGATAGTGACATTTCAATCTTTATTTTAATGTAAATAAAGAAGGGGCATCTCTAACATTAATGGGTATATTATTCCACAACCGAGCAGCTACAACTGTGAAAGAGGAGGCAAGAAAATTAGAGCTATGAAAGGGTATTAAAAGGATTCTCTCGTTACTAGAACAAAGAGATAGTCCATGTTTTGACAGAGGTTGGAAGAGCTCTCTCAGATAAGCAGGCGAAGTGGGATTATTAAAAATATTGCGAAGAAGAGATAGAATGTGAATGTTTCTTCTATGCCTGATACTGAGCCGGTTAGTTGCGTGCGATATTCGGTTATGTGGTCGAATTTACGAAGATTAAAGATATAACGGATACAAACATTCTGCAATCGTTCCAATTTATAAGCAATTCAGATTTAGCATCTGGATAACATACATCTGCATAATCACGGCTTTCCCTTATCCATTGGGTCATTGAACCCCGAAATTTGCTACCAATTTTAAAAATATGTACCTTCAATATATTATGATGAAAGTACAATTTATGTAATTAGATTTTATATATTTTTATTTAAATCATTCATTCATATATATAAGTACCTTTTAATATTCGTATTTTTACACACGTTATCTAGAATATTATGAAGAAAAATCACGCGGTACGAATTAGAACATTTAATTGGGGGTCAAAACCCGATTACATAAATAGTTTATGCTTTTCACTCATTGCTATTGCAAACTTTTGTTATGTGATAATTTTGTTTAGTTTTCGAGTTGTATGATAGTGTTTATCTAAAAAGAATCCTTAATAATAATATAGTAAAAATAGAGCATTTATTCAATAAAATACGCATTTAATTACAAAATAATTACATTATAAGAATAAAAACATAAAGTATTAAAACATATTTATTTATCCCGATAAACTATTAAATAATAATGATGTAATAACTTATATTTACATACAAGTTATTAATTTAAAAATACTTGGTACACTTCCACTTATTTATTTTGATTAATTAGCGCTTTCACCCTCTAATGGGCACCAGTCTGAAGATGCGTATGTGGTATTTTTGTTTATTTCTTTCCAAATAAATTATACATTTTTGGATTTATTGCCAAATTCCAACTTCTTCCAACTGACTGATAAAATAAAGGTGTTATTAAAATTATTTAAGCTTTCATATTTATCCAAAAAAACGTATTATTTTTAAAGTTTTATTGTAGCATTATCTTTCTTTTTCATTATTACCTAGCTAAATACTAGCCACTTTATGTTTATGTTAAATTATTCTCAGTTTTACTTTGTTATATTTATATTTAGAACATAAGATTTTCTTACTTTATTTGTTATCTTTTATTTGTCATCTTAGATATGTTATGTTTCTTTTTTACTTTTATGCAGTTTTTTAAATGAAATATTTTACTTTAACAAATTTGTTCAGTTTTAACTATTCAGTTGAGTGATATAGTTATATTTCATATAATATATTACATAATGAATTGTTCACTGCTGTGATTATTTCTGTAAAACTTTTTATTGTAAAAGGTTGATACATAAATAAATAAATAAATATTAAGCAGTGTTTCGTAGATGTGTCCAAACCACAAATTTGTTATGTAATGTTTAGATATTATTCATCAATTATATTATGTAAACATATCATGCACAAATAAGTATAATTTTTTTATTTATTGTTTTATGTTAATTTAATTGCTGTGTAGATTTGATTATTCACTCTTCACAAAAGTGCTACTATCTCAGTTTCACTTTTCTATGTCTGGCTGCTTTCTGCATTCAATTTATATTTATTTATTTTAAATGTACCTACACTTAAGATAATTTCTTGTTTTATATAAATTATCCTTACACTGCATAATATTCACCAGTCTGAAGATGTCCATTAGAGGGTGAAAGCTCTAACTGGTCAAAACAAATAAGTGGGAGTGTACCAAGTATTTTAAAATTAATAACTCATATGTAAATATAAGTTATTACATCATTATTTATATAAGTTATTTTAAATCATATTACAGCATTTTTTTTTTCATAAAACAAGTCCAAAAATATTTTCGCTTTGGCGGGTTTGTTGCTAAAAGCAATATCATTTACCAGCCTCCTTACGTGTTCGGAACATATCCAGCAGCTTTTGTTCTCCAATGCGTTAGGAAATCATCGTCTCTAACCACTTATTAAATAATTTTACGCTATCCAATCCAGAACACTTGCCCATTATGTGATCTGAAGTAAGTATTAAGACAATATACTAATCACAATGATAAATGCCTTGTACACTATAATGGATGTTCGATATAAAGAGAAAGGAGACTTCTTAGCATATATAATGTATGAACATGCTTGATAATTATTTATTAACGTGGGATTTTTTACGTCCTTGAGAATAAAAGAAACAAATCCATATTAAAACAGGTAAATATGTTTTTATATCAAAATCAATATATTGTCAAGGTTGGGTTTAAAACCGGTGCAAAACGGATTTTTTAAATCGATTTATTATATACTATTTTCATTTAATTTATTTATTTAGAATACTAACAGATGTGCAGGTTAAATGATTATAAATAGAAACTAAAAAAAATGTATTTATAAAAATCGTAAGGCCTGCCATGCAATAACATGTGTTCATTTAATTTGGGAAATATCACATACTACGATTACCGATAAAAATATATGAAATGGATTTAGAATAATTAATTGTATCTTCAAAATCAATATGGATATTGCGGAGAAATGTTTTCATATATAAATGTAAAAAAGAAATTCAATAAAAATATGTTTGTAGAAAAACACGACGTGTTTGGCCTTGATTGTTGTGACGTCAAGATTCATAAAATTGTTTTAGACAAATTTCAATGGCAAGAGCAAATAAACATAAATCGTGACGTATTAGGGGCGGGGCCAATGGAATGACCGCTTTTGCGGGAATTAAAAATTAAAAACTTAAAAGTATTTTTTATGCTACTAATAATTAGCAAAAAAAAATTTTTTTACTGGACAGTATTTCTTAGACCTTTATTACCTTAAAAATGTAAAAAACGTGACATTTTCTTATTATACTAAAATAAAGCGATGACGCCGACAAGCGACGGTTTAAAACTAATGTACTAAAATGTACTAAATGTACTAAAAATAAAATAAATATGGACCAAAAAAGAAAATAGTGGGAAGGAAAAGAAGGAAATGAGTGGTAGAGGATGAATGAAGGAAAGAAGGAGTGGAAAATTGCATTTGATTTCTTAAATAAAAAAATGACAAAAGGTCTATTCTTTGTTATTCTTTATCAAGTCCAGTAGTTCTCTTACGTACCTACTATAAAGAATGTTAAATACAGGGTGTTATTTAAACCCTGTCACATCTGAAACCACGATGATCAGTATGGGCAAGAAGACATATTGGCATATTAAAAAAAATATTTAGAACGATGAAAATTTGTAAAAATAAAATATTAAAAATAACAAATGGTTGCTTACTTCTGCAGGGGAGAAGCGAAGGGGGCGCGGCCGCGTAATTAAGGGTATGTAAGACCCCCCTCCCCCCACCTCGTTTCTCTTCTGCAGAAGTGAGCAACCATTTGTTTTTTTAAATATTTTATTTTTATAAATTTTATTCGTTCTAAAAATTTATTTTAATGTGCCAATATGTCTTCTTGCTCATACTGATCATCGTGGTTTCGGATGTGACAGGGTTTAAAGAACACCCTGTATATCTAGATCATTCAAATTTTATATTATTCATCATCATCATCATTCCTTTTCCGCACCCAATGGTGCATAGGACACTGCATCGGTACACCAATCGCAGCGTTTCTTGATCATTTTTGTTACATGAAGATAAGATGTTCAGTCTTACGCTTCAGATACCAGTCCAGGGACTGTAAAATATTCTGGTCTGAAATCATCCTTTTAATTAAATATTTCATATCAACCGTGTCGGGAATCAAACCCAGGACCTCTCGCACGGTAGGCAAACGCGCTGACGAGTCCGACATTTTATAGATTATTATTATATTATTCTTTCAGTCAGAGGCCATTCCGCGCCATCTGTCGCACACAAATAATGCAAAAAGTCTTTTTTTAAAATTATTTATTATTCTAATTAATCTAATTTAATCATATTAATTAAAAACTCATCCGCGCCGTCACGAGTTTCGTGTTTTGAGTGCAAATAGTGTAGAGGACTATAATTATTGTGAATGTTAACACAAATACTACAGCCATTACTATAACACGCATCACTTAAAATAACATTATTTTAATTGTTGTCGTGAATACTACTTTAAATCACATTTTTTGTTGACATGAACAATTATAATATGTAACTAATAGATTTTGAATACACTAAATGTAAAATCAGTTTTTTTTATGTTTGTAGAGCTAACTTTGTAGTTTTTTTTATTATTTCTTTTTTTTATTTTTTTTTACAGTAAACATAAGAGGTAAAACAGAATATTAATAAATAAAGGATAATTACATAGAAATGAAATACATATTAACAGTAAAAATAGTTAACAAAAATCCCACATAGGCATGGCCTATTCGTGGCTATACAAGAAATGTTTATGAATTTTTGCTCCTATTACTTAATGTTCTTAAAATAAATATTTAAAAAATCTTTGATTATTGAGTACATGAAAATTACATTTTTATATGTAAAAATTGTATGTATTTATTTGATATGTAATATATTTTCTTTACTAACTTTATATACTATATGGAAATCTGTTATTAGTTCTGAGTTTATACACTATATCTGTTTGTTTACTAAAAATATGTATGTAGAACTGTTTATTTCCCAAATAAGATAAAATAAAATAATAAATAGACAGTTTTAATATTTTTTAAGGGAAAAAAATAAAATATTTACTTTCTTATGATATACCCAAATATTTCCATTTTGGGGCCATTTTCAACGAGTTGTAAATAACTCACTATAAGAAATTGAAAATCAAGTTTTTTGTCCTGAATTCAAATATATCGATTTTTACTCATACACAAGGTTTCGTGATACAGGCATTCATAATTTCAAACGTTTAAATACTTTCTCAATTTATAACTGCTCGATATTTAAACATTCTGACTTACCTAGAAACTCCGAGTTACATGTTTGAATGCTTGCCAAGCTGCGTTCTAAATAGTTCCTCAAACTTTTCGTCGTGTATTAGTGATCGTATTTGTGGACCTATAAATATTTCATCTTTAATTTTTGCATCACTAATCTAAGGAAACTTCTGTTTGAGGTACATGAAACCGGGAGTATTGTCCGTATTGACGAAACTGTGTAGGTGATGGAGGAATTCCAAACACATGTTTGAAAACAGGATACAAAAGATTGGATTAACTGCATCTATTAGTACTCGCGATACAGAAATCATGTCGACCAGTGTTATTTATAGGCCAAACTGATCGTTTTCTTTACTCAACTGAAAGAAAACAAATTCTAGCTCAACGGTCCGTAATAAACTGTAGAGGATTTCCAAATCCTCGCCACTTTTTCAGGACTAACTTTCAGTATTTCAGTTACGTTTCGTCCTTGAGTAGCTTCTTTTCGAAATGAGTTGGCTTAACGAAATTGTCGAAACGAAAACGTTTCTTTTATTCCAACAAAAGTTTTCATTTATTCACGTTAAATCTTGCTCTATTTCGTACTTTTTATTTTGTTAATTTATTTATTTTATTTTATTAGGAAATAATGACACAACTAGACATAGATATTTTATACATAGATAAGGTTCAAACCCGATATATTATTGTGACATTGCTAAACTCGCCATCCCTTATTCTTCACGGCATGCAATGTGTTACAACGATAATTTAATTTTAAAAAGATTAAAACTGAATGTAATTTCCCATTTTTATTTTATATGTCTCTTTTTCACTTTCACACCGCAGATTTTTAATATTTATTTTACATAAACAAACAGTCAACAGTGATATATTAACGTAAAAAAAACGGTTTAAAGACAGACCGGCAAAGTTTCTAAATAAAAATCATACATATTAAACTGTGGTACAACAAAAGAGTGTGTTTGTGTGTATTTGTATGAGAGTAAGTGTAGAGGTGTATTTGTGTGGGAGTAAGTGTTCAGGTGTGTGTAAGCGTGAGCATCATTAAAGAGCAAGTGGTAGCGTATCGCAGCCATAACGAATGAGTCTTAATTTATTTTTAAATAAATTAAGGGGCATGTTAAATATATCAACAGATGGAAAAAAATAAGAAAAAAATAGATGACGGTGTTGTGCATAGTTAGATATTTTAATATGTTCTAGATTTAGTATTCCCACGCCTATGCGTTTTTTGTTGTTTTATTAAACACAGCTTTATAGTTATATGTATATGTAAGAATAAATGAACTAAAATGTAAACATTTATTTTAAACTTAAATAAAATTAGTAAATAGTGACCGACCAAAACAAGATTTTCAGCTTCTAGTTTCGGCCGAAACAGAAATTTATTTAAATAAGTTAAAAGTCACTTCTAAACGCCCAAAAAGCGTTTTTATTGTTAAACCTAACGAGTTCATTTAAATAAGCGTTAAATAAAATAGGTAGATAAATGAATAAAACATTTATGCTCCTTACTTCTTTTTTACACATAAGATTGAAGATTTTAAAATTTACGAACACGCACAACGCAAAGATCTATGTTTCTCTGAAAACCGCACGTAAATCGGTTAAGCCGTTTAGGAGGAGTTCAGTGACACCGCACATACAGAGGAATTATGCATATAAACATAAAAAATTTACAAAAATAGAAATATGAAATATTTTTAAAATCACGAGAACTTCGTCACGGTGCTCTAAATGTTTAATAACTAAATGTTATTAAACATTTGTATATAACCACTTACCGATTTTTCTATGTCAACTGGTTTCGAGACGTACCCATCTCTTCGTCAGGACACGAATTAAACCAACATGCAAAACCCACTATACACCTTCACCATAGTTGTTGCACAAAAATATAAAACCAACGCGACATGCGTTTTAATTAGCACATACACTGATTAGGAAAAATATGCACTGATTATATTATGAAAATATTTTATCTTGTTTGAGAAATAGTTGAAAAAAAGGAGAGTGAATGGAAGAAGGAACTTGAGCTTTAATTGATGTCCCGACGAAGAGACGGGTACGTCTCGAAATCGGTATGCATAGAAAAGTCAATAAGTGGTTATATACAAATATTTAATAACATTTACTAAAATGTTTGACCAAAAAGTTAATGCTTTAAATACTAATTATTCTTAACAAATTACAACAGGGATGGAGAATACCTTAAATAAAGGAATATGGAAATCAAGGCATTTACAGGGCTTATGACCTGTCATTGGCTGGTTTTAGTGGCCACTTTACACACTGTGTAACATTCACCATTTTGCCTATGTTTGAACATCCATATTTCTTCAATTCTTCCATCTGTTGATTTTAGTGAAGTTAAAGAGCTGAAACCTTTATTGTTGCGAAGAGATTCATCTGACTGAATTATTTCACATACTAGGCGACGCCTGAAAACAATTTTTCAATTTTTAAACTTCTTCTTGGGCTAGTTGGTTTCATTACAATATTTGAGTTTGTCCAAATGTTCATAGACAAAAGATCACAAAAAACCATAAGCCTTGTAAAAGCCTTGACTTCCATATTCCCTTATTTAAGGTATTCTCCATCCCTGTTTTAATTTGTTCGTCTTAATGACCCCCGAGGGGCTGAAATCCAGTCTTTTGTCTATGAACATTTGGACAAACTCAAATATTGTAATTAATTATTCTTTTTAGCTATGAATCTGTTTTAGCGGAGGTGCGATATTGTACACATATATTTTTTGTACCATCTTATCGACAATGTCGATATGAATAGATATCTATCTTTGGGATATATACTCGAACCAAATCGTATGTAATCAGTATTTCGTAAGGTACGAGTATCTATCTACATGGTTCATTAATACGTTAAGCGTGTATATATCTAATAATACTTCTAGTATAGACGTGTACGGACCCAGGTACTCAATATTACGTGTTACGTCACGCGTCATCGTTCCTAGAAATCCATATATGTAATTGCCAAACTCAGTCACGAATTGTTGTCTTTGTTCCAAGTTACCAGAAAACTTTTGAATTACCCATACACACATACATTGTGACTATAAATTCAATTTAGGGTCAGATATTAGAAACATCACTCCGCGTCACACCAACAGACGCAATATTACTGATGATGGAACTTTTCATTCTATACGGATCTTAGAGTAATAATACGTCACTGGTAAAGTCGCCCATACGACAAAAAACATTATTTGATTATCAAACACGAAGTTAGCTACTTCTCTTTCTTCTAGTGCCTTTTTTTGTAGACAAACCATTCAGCAATGTTTTGAGTATTTCCAAATGTTTGCAGACAGGCTGGATTAACTGGACAAGTTCCTTATCGGTCCACAATAGAATATCCATACTTATCTCAACAATCAAAGATAATAATACAAGTTTATTAAAAACAGGAAAATCCACTTTTTTAATAATTATAAACCTTTTACCTACTTAATAAACAAGGTAATTAAGTAGGTAAAAGGTTTATAATCAACTCCCTGGGGAGCTATTTAGATCTAAATTTGTTGCAACAGAGAGGGAAAGCATTTTGGTGAAGGAAAGAAGAATAGAACGGAGTTCAGGAAATGTGGATGTTTAAATATGAATTTATTTATTTATTAACATTCACGACACGCAGTGCCTTTTACCTTAAAAAGATACATATTAAAAATAATATAAACATTTCAATAATGTGATGTGAAAAAATTAAAAATAAAAGTATTATTTTAAATAAATACTATATATATATATAACACAACCGTTTTGTATAAAAAACATATTTAGATTAAAAAAAAAAAAAATTAAACAATGTGTGCAAATTAAATTTTAAAAGGAAAATAAGTATATTAAATAAAATTAAATTCTTTTGTCTCAAAAAAAAAAAAATTTAAAAAATAGTAATAATAATTACTATTGAAGTAATTTAAAAAAAAAGTATACACGTAAATATGGTACACAATAGTACCCATACAAAAGTAAACATAGAAAGCACTATAATCTAAAAAATGTAAATTACCGTTCATCATCTTTGAAATGATTAAATAGAGTTATACTTCAAGTGAAAAATATCAGCAACGTCGGAATAGTTATTGCCGAGAACATGGAGTCGATTCAGAATAGCATTATACGAGTATACAGTACGTGAATTGTTGCAACTAAACGGAGGTACTTGACGAGTTATTCGTCCAGGTACCTTGAAGTTAATGAATGTTACCCAGTGTGTAAAGTAGCCACTTAAAACAGTTAATGATAGGCCATAAGTCCTGTAAATGCCTAGGCTTCCATTCTCCCTTCTCAAAAATGCTTTCCCCCGCTGTTACGACAAATTAAGACTTCGTCATTTGTTGATTTCGTAATCCAACACGAACGGCCCCATTAAATCCACAGAAAAAGAATGATGTTCGGACTATCTACGTCCATGTCCCAGTTAAGTAAGCAACTTCTTCACCTGATTAGTATTAGTATTAGTATCCGAGTTAGTGCCCGTCTGTTATTAGGAGGAATACGAAGATTTAGGTTAATGGTGTGACAACTTGACGGGGCCGAGTGTTGGCTTCACGCCGTCAAATGGGCCACCATTAATATTAATGGAATATGATCATTAAATATTGAAATCTACTCAATATTGATTAACACCCGAAACAATATTAACCCATATCGTCGATGAAAGTTCGATACCGCGCGTGAACGAATCATTTATCACAATGTTTAAGAGGGGCAAAAAATAGCATATTCGTTAAAAATAAAATTTAATGTTGTTTAATTTGTATTGTTGATTTATATTACAAAATCTATTTTTACTATCGTACGCTCTATGCGAAGTTAATTGTGGCAGTTTGACTGGTAAAGTAATAGCTGCAACGATTTATTCTTGGAGACTCGGTAGCTAAAAATTAAATTGAAATTCTTCCTAAATCAGCAATCTAAAAAATATTTTTAATGAAAACACCGGTCAGTAACATTATTCATTTATTTTTTTATTTAAATCTTTTACCTGATTCCAGAATCCATTTAAAATACTACATAGTATAGTTATTTCTAGTTTAAAATATTCTAAATTACTAGGCGTGAACGAAATCTTGCGTAAATAAAAAATGGCGACGCGTTGAAATCTAAGGTTACTTTATTTTTAGAGCTTTTTGGTTCGATGTTATATATTTTTATTGATAATGGATTGCAAAAATTCAAATATGAAAGATCTCTACTAAATATAGTCAACCCAGTTTTTATTTTTTGTGTTAGGCAATGGCAATTAATTAACTAATTATTATTTAAATGGACAGCAATCCAATATCTCTAATTGTGCTTATTTTCTACCCGGGTACAGCCGAACGTATTCCGACACATCCCGACCGCAGGTTTCGGATGTGCCGAAGTTTCAGTCGCCGAAAAATTGCATGGATTTGTATATTTTTACACCTGCATACGATTTCAGCCCACAGCAACAAGAACCGGGTACAAAAATCCATAGCTTGCATATTTTTCCAAAATTGTATATTTTTATTTATTTAAACGACCTGTAGGCTTTAATATGTTTTACATACAGTCAGAAATGTATTTAACAAAATATAAAGTTAAATAAATTTAAAACTAATAGTTTTCTGCATTATATTTGGAATTATCCAAAGTTATGTATTTTTACTTAAAGCAAAACTAAAAACAAAAGTAGGAAACAAAAAAAAATACGAAGAACAAGAAAAAAAAACGTATATAAATCCAATAGGGAAATTTATTTTTTTTTTCCATTTTTAAAGTAATAAAGATCTATGAAATACTGTCCAGTAAAAAAAAAATGCTAATTATTGGTAGCATAAAAAATACTTTTAAGTTTGTAATTTTGAATTCCCTCAAAAACGGCGATTCCATTGGCCACTCCCCTAATACGTCACGATTCATGTTTATTTGTTTCTGCCATTAAAATTTGTGTAGAACAGTTTCACAAATCTTGACGTCACAACAACCAAGGCCAAACACGTCGCGTTTTTCTACGAACGGATTTTTATTGAATTTCTTTTATACATTTATGTATGAAAACATTTCTCCACAATATCAATATTAATTTTGAAAATACCATTAATTATTCGAAATCGATTTCATATATTTGTATCGGTATTCGTAGTGTGCAACATTCCCCTGTTAAACCGTAGTTTGCTATGCCTGTATAATATGATACTTTAAATATGCAGAGTATTTAAAATAAACATCGATTGCTTATAGAGCAGGAACAAAATAAATAAATGCTTCTTCGGCAATTTATCGATTTTACACGTGCTTATATAAATATTTTATGTACGAGTAGATAAAGCTTGCCTAGCATGCAAACAGTTGCGGATTTTGATAACGTGAATTTGTGTATTTTTTTTATACTTGATAGTAAGAATGCGGATATTTTTACAAAGCAAACATTTCATTACAAATTGGGATTGATTAGGAATTGTTTATAATCGTTTCAATTTGTTTATATACGCCCCTTTTGTAGAGATCGAATTTATAAATCAACGACAAAGCTGAGGCATGCAGAACTAAAATCACTGTCGGCGTTTAAGGAATTCTCCATTGTCCAGTCCCATTGACGAATACACTTTTCATCACACGACAACCACAAAAAAGTAGGGAAATATAATTTAAAATTTGGAGTACAAATTGGGAATCACAAGATATGACTATAATTATTTTATTTTTTTTATTTTATTTTATTTTATTTGGGAAATCAACAGTTCTACATACATATTTTTAGTAAACAAACAGATATAGTGTATAAACTCAGAACTAATAACAGATTTCCACATAGTATACAAAGTTAGTTAAGAAAATATATTACATATCAAATAAATACATACAATTTATCCATATAAAAATGTTATTTTCATGTACTCAATAATCAAAGATTTTTTTAAATATTTATTTTAAGAACATTAAGTTACTGTAAATTGGGCGGGATAAGGACAAAAATGCTTGAAGAGAGGATAAGGAGGGGAGGGGATCTTATCTGTACATATTTATTATTATAATGTCTACTAAGTTACATAATACATTTTTAGTGTAAATTTTAAATCTGACAGAGTGATGTTTGTGTAATCTATATTTTAAAATTGTGTATTGTACATTGAAAAAGTCCTACGAAAAAAAGCATTTTTAACATACGATGTTTTACTTATTGGTATATGAAACAGGTGGTACCGTCTACAAATCCTGGCTGGCACAATATACCGATATTAATTCTTTCTTTAACTGTTGACTCTTTCAAAACTCCAATTTAGTGCAGTTTATTTTTTATTTATCCTATTGTACCTACATACATATTTATACATTAGCGGACTTATAACAAAATGGCGGTTTCTTCCATCTAACCAATAAAATAAAAATATCAACAATATTTTGAGTTTGGCCAAATTTTTGTAGAAAAGGACTAGATTCAACTCCCTGGGGAGCTGTTAATAATAACATATTACAACAGAGATAAGATAACATTTTAGACAAGATAATAAAGAAGTCTAGGCATCTATCTACAGGGCTTTTGATCATTATGACGCTTATGACCTTACGAAAGAATTGAAGGAATGTAGATGTTTAATTGTGGGTAGAATGATGAATGTTGCACAGTGTGTAAAGTGGCCACTTAAACCAGCCAATGACAGGTCATAAACCCTGTAGATGCTTAGACTTCTATATTATCTTGTCTAAAATGTTCTTCATCTCTGTTGTAATATGTTAAACAAAAAGATGTTCTACAATTGTTTAGATCACAGAATTATAATTTCAATTTTTATTTATTTATTTAAACGTTTGTGTATATTACAAAAATGTTTCAAGGCATACGTTAAACGAAAAAAAATATACTTAAATTTAAATATACAAAGATGGTAAAATAAAAAAAAACAGCATTTAAAGATGAAGGATGCCATCCTCTGTGAACTTTTTTTCACTAATATGAAAGATGTCGATATTCGAAGAGATACGGTTGAGTAAAGACATTGCTCTTCCTGCTTCCTGCTTGCAGAACCAACCTGCCGATGTTAATGCCAGCAGGAAGGTAAAACAGCTTAAACTGCCTATGTTATAAATATATATAATTTTATTATTTCGGCAGTATGTTTTTTTATTTTCCCGACACATGCGGGCCATAGGTGTGTGGTACGTAGCATTACTTGAAAACAAACGCAGTTTAAATATGTTCCGATGTCTGAGTGTTCTCAATTCCGCATTTATTTTTATTTTATTGAGGAGTTTAGTATCTACTTTATAGTTTAATGTTTTATGGAGAAATTTTATTTTGAAGACAACGCGGCGTTTTATCTGAGAATCAAAATGAAAGAGAGTTAGAAATTGCTCGTAATTTGAGTTTGAACGTGGGTTAGAAATCTGGGCTAATACAAAAGGTACTTTGAGAACTTTTTTTAACAGATTCTATCGAGTTAATATGATTTTGATATTGCGAACTCCATACGCACGAGGCATACTAAAGATTACTGCGAATCAAACTCATACATAGACATATAACAGTTGCCGGTTTTTTAAAGAGTTGGTAACTCTCACTGTTAACACTATGAGCACCGGTCAAATACACATAAAATTTACCCCGTGCCCGGCCCATTTTTGTTAAAATGTATATTTTGTGAAGGGTTTCTTAAAAGTGTCATAATTATGAAAATACTGGGTTAAATCAATTTAAATCAAGTTATTTTTATATGATAGTTTTGCCAACATTGGCCTTTATGGAGAGCCACATTGCAATGTTTGCACATACACCGGGTCTCACTCCTTTTTTTGTGCTTCGCACATACCTTGCAGGTTCGACAGGGTTTGTCTTTTTTCTGTGGCAGGTTAGCTATTAAAACATGCTTGGACATATCCCCTGACAACCTGTTTGGTGGATCCTGCAAGTTTTGCACTCGGAGTGGATCCGGTGCAAAATGTGGTCTCCAGAAGGCGAAAAATGATTACTTAAAACTAAAGAACCTACATAATCTAACAAACAAACTCTAAAATTTTTCTGATTACTAACATTATTTTTCTTATATAGTATAAAATTAAACAGAGCACACATAACAGGGTGAAAAAATACTTTTTTCGACCACTTAATGGTCTACCTGTGGATATTGTAATAGGACAAGAACTGGCCCGAGATGTCCACACCGCTCATAAACTTATTATATTCCAACACACTTTCAGGTGTGTAAAATATCCCTCGTAAACAATCTTCAAAATCAAACGTCAACTGCAAGCGAAACTGGGCGAAATCGTAATGGTCAATGGCGGCCACAAGTAGCCGTGAACAAAAACATGTGATTTCAATCGATAAAAGAGATCCTTTCATTTACCGATATTGCAAATCAGATGACAGCTTTGGAATGGTTTGAGTATTTACTATTCATAAAACTACGAAAAAGTACTAATAAAAGTCACTAGATGTGAATAAAATGCGCATTTTTAGATAGCTGGTACACCACGTGAAAACACGGGACCGGGACCCAACGCTCGGATACACAATCACGTGTTTACACGGCTCGCGTCTCCGGGATTCAATGTGTTAAGGAACCCCACCCCAGTGGTTTACGTGACTTACGAGTTATGTAATGTATATTATGTTTAAAATTTAGTTTTGTGTCAACATAAACCCTGAGATCTTTAATAATGTTAACCTTACTTAATGGTTTCAATAACATAAACAAAATAATGCTCGAAGTACAAACGACTGTACCTGTACCTTAGTGTTATTTTGTGAGGTAATAATATGCTCTTTTAATGATACGCCGGATATCTTTAAATAAAATCTTAATTCGGTCTTCCAATATCCGTTTATCGCATTCGTTATTTTAAGACAATGTGAAATCCTCCCAAAATAGATTGATGGAATCAAATGACATTTTCCCGATATTTTTTTTAACTCCCGACTCCCATCAGCACCCCGAATCATCAATCATGCTTTATCACCTCAGCTAACTACTGTTAATAGGGTGGCATTACCGGAGGGAGGCTCCGGCAAACACCAAACAAAAGCCAATTTTGTGGAGTTGGCCAAGTTTATGGCAGATACTGAGTACTGAGTACACACGAAGAAGGCGCAATAAACTGTCCCTTTCCGTTATTATTCTTGTAAAGTAAAGCAAGTTAGAATTGTATCTCAACAGAGAGGTAGGAATGAATTTTTATCGCCTTTTTAAGTGATCCCGTGTAGGTTTGCAGGAGCCATCTTAAGAATATTTTTTTTGTGTAGATAAAACTAACCACCGAAAAAAATATTTATCAGTCTACACTCACTTAAAAGGTTGCGAAAATTCTTATTTATTAATACTAAATGCACTCTTGTACAAGCATTACTACTACCCATTCTAGATTACGCTGATGTTTCCATGACTGATTTAAGCTGTGAGCAACTCGATAAACTTGAACGACTTCAGAATACATGCATAAGGTACATTTTTGATCTCAGGAAACATGACCACATTTCTGATTATCGTAGGCAACTGAAATGGCTCAAAATTTGACAGCGGAGAGACTATCACTCCCTCTCACTTCTGTTCAATTCACTTCACTGTTCTAATGCTCCTATATACCTGCGTAAAAAATTCAACGCTTATCAGTTCATGGTTTACCTCTTCACTCTAATTCTCAAAGCAATATCTTGATACCCATCCACAATTCCTCTTTCTTTTCTAACTCATATAGTGTCCATGCCGCTCGACTGTGGAATCATCTCCCAACCACCATCATTTGATGTTACTACATCATTATCTCTGTTAAAATCACGTCTGAAGAAACATCTCCTTTCTCTTCCTTAATCTCTCCTCCTCTTTTTTCTTTTTTCCCGTTGAGTAAGAGTATTGATTTAAGGTAATTTATAAACAAATACGTTTATTTGTATTTTTATAAATCTTTCGTTTTTTAATCTTTATTTTCTATTGAATATGTTTTGTAACTTGAATTATACAAATAAAACTTTTTTTATTGGTTGGTTTGTTGGAAGAAATTGCCATTTGGTAAAAAGCCCTCCAATGTACAAATAACATTATTTACAAAAAGTTAAATATTTTTTTAAATATGTGTTTATGTACAGGCGGCCCTTGACTTTCGACTTTTACAATAGGATATTTTCACAAATCGGGAATAACGTTAAAAATATCATGTATGTAAATAGCAGAATTTAAAGATTCTAATGATATAACTATCAATGTATTCAAAACGAGTATTCGTTTGAAATTTTCGAGTTTGAAAATGAGCCCATACAAAATTGCTCGCAGTCGGCATCACCTCATTTTTTTTATTGTTTTATTCAAAAAAATACAGTCATACAGAATATGTATAAAGAAAGATTTTCTGCCATAAAAAGACCAATTGAGTTTTTGTAAATTAAGTAAAAGACGTAAAAATTAAATGTGACAAAAAAAACTTAAGTGAGAAAAGAACAATCGTTAACATTTGCGTTTTCCGTGGAGATTATTATTGATAATAAAAATACTGAATGCACACTCTGTCACCCATGCTTACATATATGAACTTATACATATACACACATACATACGCACATTTACATGCATATATAAAACATACACAAACACACACATTACACGCGGTACATATACATATTATATAACACTCAAGATGTACATTCAGCAACTAGCCCAAACATACAACTCCATGAAGAAATTTTCTGTATAAATGCAATGTGCAGTTAAAAATGTCTACATTAAGCCTGTAGTCTGGTAAAACGCGCGCAAAATTAGGAAATCATATGATTTTGCTATTTTAAAACAAATGTTTTTTTTTAATCGCGCAATAATAAAAAAATAAAAAAACATAAATTAGATAAAAACAATTATTTTTAAAGGTATTTCTATTAAAAAATATACTTAAAAGTTTTATGTAACTAAAATATTACTTTTCAACCGGCAGATTACGCCATTTCAATTTGAGACTTAACTAAGATATCTGGGATCTCAATAAAGACTAAGTTTTGAACTAAAATTTGTTTGTCTAATTTGAAGATAATAAATTTAACATGAAAGTGGCCGCAGCAAAATCTTTTTTTTTTGTTTTTGAAAAGAAATACAACTATTTTAAATCACATACATTTTTGTGACATTTTTCTTTATTTCTACGTAAAATTATGCCTTTGGTAATACTTTAAAAAAATATAGATATTTGTTGAAAGATAATTCTGGTTGTAATATTAAATTTATAACAACATCTTATTAACGTTTTTATGACCTTCATACCTGCTCTTACCGCTACCATAAGCTACCGCTACCGATTTCCTAATTACCAAACTACAGCCTGAATAGTGAGTACATTATATTTTTTACAGGTAACTCTAATAAATGAATTTAAGGTATAATTTTTACAAGTTGTATATAAAAAAAGGGAATTTAATCTGGTATAGCGGAGAGGACAACGAAAACTAATATTGTGTCAAAAATGATAAATTATTTGTTTTAATAGTGGTTTAACAGTACGAATTTCACTGTCCCTAGACTGATCACCTTACCTTCCGTGTAACAAAAAATATCTATATACGCTGCGATTGGAGTGACGATGCAGTGCCCTATGCATCACTGGGTTCGGATACGGAAATTATGGTAATGGCTGTCCATAAATCTTTGAATTCATAAATCAAATAACTAAGTTAAATGTTTTTTTTATTTTCTAATGATTTCTGCCTATGGAAACCAGGCCCGATCTCCAGCACTCGCATTCCTGGTTTGAGGTATATTCGGCCACATCAAGGCGTATCCACTGACTCCAGTTTCTACTGCCGTCTCATCCTATACCATGCCGTCGTGTGGAGATGGAACGGGACGCGGATAACTGCTTTGACAAATCTTTCTTTTGTAGAAACATTTCAGTTAACTTGGAATATCGCCAAAATCACTGGAACTTAGGGCCGGTTGCAGCAAAAAAAGTTAAATCAATATGGTTTTAACCTTAAGTCTGGTCATGTCAACAGCAGACACAACCGTAATAAATGTATGGCAAGATATATGAATATTATATTGCCTTAATCCCCTTTTTATTTTTTTAAATATCACAAAAAAATGAAAATAGGGGCTAGATTTCTTACTGCCCATGCGCTTTGTAGCTGCAAGATGTGCTGTAATCTAGCTCCTATTTGTATCGTTTTAAGATGAACATTTAAAATTTTAATAATGTACTATTATGCTCAATGTTTATTTTGTAAACTTATTGATAATTTTAAGTTACTAGAATTTCACTCGTCCATGCACTTTGTAGCTGCAAGACGATTAGTAATCTAACTTCAGCAGTTAAATGTTATCAACGATCAAATATCAAAATTTAGTAAATGGGGTGTAGAATTCCAACCGTCCATGCGATCAGTAGCTGCAAGACTTGTAATCTAACTTCTATTTTTATAAATTGGTTTTTCCCACACCCGTCCAGGGTTCTAGGTCTGTTTTGCACGCAGAACTGTATTCTTGATCCTCCCGTACACAGATAAAACTTTTGTATTTCAGTAAGACACTTCACAATTTTTATGGTTTAAGAATTTCAGCGTAGATGAATCTTTCAACGACGCATTTTTCTTCTCATTTTATATTTTTATGTAAACATGAATTTATTCGGCGTCCACTGAAACTTTCAGAATAATCTCTCTGTAAACAACGGTCTCGTCCGTTTTCAACACATTTCAGGAATTTAGTTTTGTTAATTCAGAAAATAATTGGAATATTTTTAGCCTCCGTACTTTGAAGAAGCTTTCAATTTTGGTTCTCTCGAGTCTGGTAACGGCCGAGACTTCAGACAAACCGGAGACTGCATTCGTCTCAGCGTTGATCTATTTATATTCTGCGTTTCATAATATTATATTATATACCTACAAAGAGCATGTACAATATACATACATATTTATTTCTGCACGCTGTAATATTACATTTATTTGCACACCCGTAAATGGAAGGATCTGTACCTTAGTAGAAACTAGAAATTATTTAAAATAAACTCAAGTGGTCTAAGAACAAAGTGTTTTAATTTAAATATATTTAATCATGTTATTCCACAAAGTTAATGCCGATTCAATTCTTAATTTTTCCTTTATTCTTTATTTTATTTGGATAACCAACAGTTATATTTGTCTTACATATAAAACAAAACTAATTACAAATAAGCCAATAACAGGTTTTTACAATTAGCATAACAGTAAGTTAAAAAAGATTCTCGAACATAAAATGAGCTGTAATCTAATATAAATCCAAAAAAAAATTTTTTTTTCGAAAGCAAACGCAGCACGTTATTGTGATTATTTGCAAATAAATCTATGTTCAATGATTTTGTTATTCCATTAAAATTATTAAAAGTTCGCCATAAATATGAATTTTGCCTATAATTAAACGATTAGATTGTCGTATTTTATTTTAACAGTGATTACTAAATATTACATGATATCTAAGGAGTTAATAAGGCAAGTCTTTTTGTCATGTTGTTTTTTTAAAGATGGAAAGTGTTAAATGAGATGGATACGATCTTTAAAACTAGACAGGAGTGGACTCGAGGAAAGATTGTTTTTTTGTTATTATCATTCCCTTTTTTAATTTCTAAAACTTACAAGTTTTTTCATTTTAATATTTTATTTTCAACATGAAGAATTTTTAATCTTAAATTAAAAATTATGATTACTTTCCATGAGATGGTTTGCGAATTCAGAAAAATTATTATTATTTAGGCACCTTGACTGTTATTTTACTATAATATTAAAGTTTATTTTAGTTTTTTCAATGCAGATTGAATCACAATCATTACAATTGGTACTATATGTCAGATTTATTAAATTTCGCGACTTTATCATTGTTATTTTTTAACAATGTTTTTAATGAATAAGTATTTCAAATTTAAATTGGAAAAAATTTTCTAAGGAAAACAAAATTTTGCAATATATGTTGTGGACTAAGCGTTCGCTTTCAATTTCGTCCTAAGTTACAATAGCACATTTAAAAATATTTAAAAAATTACAAACAAATAATAATAATTAACAATATATACATTCACATATTATTCAACACGTTACTGCCTCTTTAAGTGAGAAATCAATTTCATCTAAAATTATTTTAAAGGAAAATGAATTGATATTAGAATTAATATGTTCTTTTAAAAACATAGTTTTTACATTCATTACCAAAAAAGATACTCGTAATAAACACGGTTGGTATATTGGAGAAACGTAAAACGGAGTCAGACCTTATATGGATTTTTAATATACTCAATGCTATAAGTGATGTCCCATCTCTGTTGCAATCAATTTCTTTTCATGTTCCCGACCGTGTCACCAGAAGTCGAAATCTGCTATTTATCAAATCTTCTAATAGCTACTTTTGTTTTTATGCCCCAATACCCAGAATGTGTAGATTAGTCAATTCGTCGAACAAATTGTCGACCAATTTAGCTTTGTGATTGTTTCGTTCTGACTTACCGATCATCTTAGTGACTCTTTGAAGCAAATGTCATTTTATTATTTAAATTGTCGATAATCTTAGCGACTAATTTACATTTATATAATTTCGTGAATAAATAAGTAAATGTGTTTGGTGGCCTGATCTAACCTAATAAACATTATGTCATTATCTTATTTATCAAAGTGCTTTTGTTTGTTTTTTTATTCAATCTAATAATGACTCATTAAATAAATGTATTGTTTAAACTAATACAAAATATTTTTATTGCACTTTTTTTTAATAGATTCATAGCTGAAAGCCTTCGGTATAATTTTTAACTCAAAATGTTGTGCTTACGTGCTAAAATATACGAAGGTGTCACAATTTACATTCTTCTTTTGCAATTTCCCAAAAAGTATTTTTTTTTAGTTAAGTCGTTTTCGTCCTAAAAGTGCGATATGTCTCTTCATATAACTGTTGTAATTGGCCTAAGCCGCATATGTAATAAATAAAATTAGTAGCTCGTGTCACGATTAATATTTACAAACATGTTAGCTGTCATTTCTCTGGTTTACGTAATAATATAATTATTATTATTCAACTATAATGATTGTTATTTTTGGAGCAGAACAGTTTTGTTAGAATTTCCATTCCAAAACATGTCATTTGTATTGTATATTTGCTCAATTGTTGTTATTTTGTACAATTATCTGAGAAATGATCAATGAACTACGTTTTTTTATTAACTATCACAATGCAAAACAGTCTTTCTTTATTTAAGAACGAAATAATGTTTCGAAATCCTTTTAATTTGATTTGATTTAACTTCACGATAAATGGCGCACTGTTTCGCAATAATACGATAACTTGCTATCGATAGTTTGTTGTAATACCTCGCTGTCCGCCCCGTGGTAATAAGCACGTTTGCCTATTATGCGATATGACATGTCTTGAGAATTTAACCCAAGACCTCTTGAACGGTAGGCGAACGCGCCGAACATTAGACTAGTGTAATATCGATTCTAAATTTTGTTTTTAGATTGTATCTTTGAATGTTCCCTGTCGGTGATTAGGATCGTACAGTACATTATATTTTAATAATATTAATAATATGGCGCACTTGATCGGCTTATCTCGTACGAGTAGGTTAAGATTGTAATACATTTATAATAATGAAATAAGTAATAATATTGATGTTAATATATTTTACTCATGAGACTCACTCACGGAAGGTTCCTAGTTCGATTCCCGGTGGGAACACAAAAAATACACTTTCTTAAGCCTAGGTGCTATGTGCTGTAATTTATCTGTGCCTCGATTATGAATGTAATCTTCATCTGTATATATCGAGACGGTATACTTTACTTCTGTACTATCTGTATCTTACCTCGATATGTTCTACCTACTTGTCATATCGACATCATATGATCGAAACAAGCCAAAGGAATGACCGCAAACAATTAGTACGCGTTCCTTACGTCATTAAAATTTAAAATAGTTCTCAATTATATTTTAAATAGGCTTCTGTATTAAAAATTGCTCACTTTAAAGCGATTATAAACTCCAATAAATCCTAATTCAAAAAATGCTCGCTTGAACATGAATTTTGCATGATTTTTGGAAATCACCCAACGATCGTCTGTATGTATCTACCGATCGACTACAAAGCCGGCTCCTTTAACGTCTCGATACATACACTCGGAAAGATGGTAAAACAGATGGAAAAAATAAAATAACCAAATTATTTTTTTAGAGTGGTAACTTTCTGACGCATAATTATATGCACAGATTACTGTGTCTGACGCCTAGATACTCTTATTTGTTAATATGACAAATCCTGGCGACATTATTTTCACATATAGACGTTCGTTTTATTAAAGTGACAGTTATGTCGGAATTTAATTCTACTTCATAACTTTCTTATTTCTCTCTCATATTTTTAATGGGCTTTTAAGAAAAAAAGTGCCAACCTCAAAACTATTAAAAATTGTAATAAATCATAATTAAAGGAAAACGCTCGGTGGATTTTTTTTATCGTAGTCGGTCAGGAGACTTTCATCTTCAACTATGACGTCATACTGAAGCTATGTCATTTTAGAGCGTAGATATGTGTACCGTAACGTATGCTTCCCCTTGATTCATATCGATGTACCTACCCAAAACTTGAAGGTGGGGGGTCGGTAGTATATCTTTATAATCGCTAGAGGGAATTTGTCTTCAACTATACCGTCAAGGTGAAGGTATGACGTCTTTATCTTCCCATTATAATTGAGGCCCTGGTAATTAGCTTCCTTGACTTTTGTGGCTCAAAATATTAGTAATAATTATACTCTTTACAATTGTAGGAAGACTATTACTAAATTCATAAAATCAAATAATCCTTTATGTTAATTAGATAAAAATGTAATAACTCCTAGGCATAATTCTGTGCCTCGGGTCTAGATAGGCCAATGTCGAAATTAATTATTGATTGCCAACAATTTGTCAATTCAAAAGTAAACGAATTTGAAACATATATATATTCACACACATATGTGGTAGTGTTTTTTTTATTGCTGATAGTTCCGAACGCCCCAAACAGTTTATTATAATGTCACAAAATAAGGTAGTTAGTAATTAGTTAGATCAGTTATTTTTGTACATATTAATAAACAACATTCCAATTCGAAAAATTCCCATCTAAATAACCAATATTTAAAGCTTTAACTTTCTGGTCAAAAATTTTACCAAATGTTATTAATTTAATTTAACCATCAATTAAATTTAATTTAATCAGTGCATGTTTGTCCTAATCAGTGCATGTGCTTATAAAAAATGTATGTCTTGTTGGTTTTATATTTTTGTGCAACAAGTATGGTGAAGGTGTATAGTGGGCTTTGCATGTTGGTTTAATTGGTGTCCTGACGAAGAGACGGGTAATGTCGGTATGTGGTTACATACAAATATTTAATAATAATTAGTATTTATTTAGTGCTCGTTTAAATCGTTTTAGTAAAAAAAATAGTAGATGTGCCGTTTTGAGGGGAAAATGGCCACATTAGTGATACGTGATACGCAGTAAGTGATAATACTATATAGGATATAACTGGCACATGGCACTTTCACTCGCCAAACTGCCAGCGGAACGCTGCGGTCCCGCGTTCACGGCTCACAGCTCACAGCGCACAGCTCACAGCTCACAGCGCGGAACTGGGGGTCTGTGAACCAAATAATACTAACTGTACTTGTATAATCCGACGGATCTCTTCTGACATCATCTCGGATTACCGTGGAAATGTGACACTCATCTTGAACACCAAACTATATATATATGTTTATAAATTTTATATTTGAAGCACTAACTTTGTGGTTATTTATTAAAATATTTTTTTTTCGTTTTTAACCACTATTTTTTCAATATTTGAGTTTGTCCAAATGTTTGTAGACAAATGACTGGATTTCACCCCCTCGGGAGTAATTAAGATTAACAAATTACAAGAGGGATGGAGATACCTTAAAGTAAGGAATATGGAAGTCTAGGAATTTACAGGGCTTATGACCTGTCATTGGCTGGTTTAGGTGGCCACTTTACCCACTGTGTAATATTCACCATTTTGCCTATGTTTGAACATGGATGAATTTAAGAAATATGAATGAATTTTATCATCATTTGTACCATATAACGTGTAAAAAAAATATTTATTGATTTGGAAGAACTTGTAACGTTATTCGTCTTCATTAAAATATTTTTTCACACATTTTTGAGAAACATCGTCATACAACTAAATGCTCTAATTTTTACCGCGTGTAAGTTATTATTTTTTATATCCAATTTCCCTGGGTGCCGAACTTTCTCATTATGGCTCGACTGTGTTTTATATTAGATATTAGGTCCCTTGTGTCACATTACCGTGAACTTCACACCATATTCTTATCATAAATAGGAATCTCTATTAAACAAGCGACGTTATTTCAATCCCGCTAGCCATTGTTTATTGTTCCGTATGTTGAAAGCTTAATAGAATTAACGGAATAACTTTCCAAATACGAGTGAGTACATTAAACTTTATTAATTTCTTATCACGAACTTATTGCGTAAGACATTTTGTTACGAAAATTATTTGGTCTAAGTATGTAACACCTTTGTCAAACGGAGATTACTTATACTCACATATTAATTAAATTTAATATTTTTGCAGAAAAAGGCATTAAATTTAGAAATAAATATATCGTTTTATTTTTTATTTTTTTTATTTTGATTTAATTTTACGATACGCCCAAGGTGCATTTACAAAAAATATACAAGTAAGAACAAACATAGTAAGTAATAATTTAAAACATAAATAACGCTTTTTTGTATACATGTAGAAACAATAAAAAGCATTCTGCTTTGCAAAATAAAAAGTAAAACTTTACATAGTAAAAAAGAAAAAATATGGATATAAGAAAAGTGATTGAATTAAAAAACAAATTGTAATTAACTTGTTAGGAATTTAAACAAAAAAAATATATAAACATATATACGTATAAAAAAACATATTAATGTTAAAAACAAATAATAAAAATTAGTTTACAGTAAGTATATATAATATCTGGTACACAAAAATATTAAAATATTATTAGATAATATATTTATTTATTTATTATATATACGGCCTAAGCCAAATACAACAGTTACATGAAGTAACATAAATGCAAGAAACTGACTAAAAAGAACATAAAACTATTTAGCAAAGACAAACAAGGGCAAAACAATAATTGTATACAATATATTCATAAAAACGAAAGACCTAAGACTTCGAGCTAAACCATGCCAATCCAACTTCATCCCACACTGTTTAGTCGCGAAGAGATCTACGAAAAGCCGGAAGATCTATCCCAAAGAATTCCAAGTCGTGTGATGAATTGACTAATCTACACATCCTGGACATTGGGGCATAAAAACCAAAGTTGCTCTTAGAAGATTTTATAAATAGCAGATTTTGACTTCTGGTGACACGGTTGGGAACATGAAAAAAAAATGATGGCAACAGAGATGGGAAATCACTTAAAGCATAAAGCATATTCATATAGGACAATAAAATTACTTTTAATTATTAATAAACTTTTTTTAAATATTTTTTATATGTAGTTGCATTATTCAATACATTGCTTGTAATGTACAAGGTTAATATTTACTTCAAAGCGATAGTTATTAATTTGTTTACTTAAAAATATTTACTTTAATGAAAAACTTTATTTCGTTATTTTATGTAAGGATCAGTAAGATGTCTCGGCTGTGACCTGTTTCAAGAGGTAAGGACAGAAAACTCGTCAGAAGAAGGCGGACCGTTGCCATTCGTCAACAGATCCTCCGATCCACCTGAACAGTGTTCGGCATTTGGTGTCCTGCTATCATTGATACCTTTTATTTCCTTCACTATATCTGTCATGTATAATGATACCTCTCTTGACAAGTCCCTGTGACTAATCACTACATGCACATCGTGTAAATCCTCATTTAGACTTCTGCATTGCGCCTCCAGTTGCATTCTCTGCAGACTAAAAAAGGGGCAATGCATCAATAGATGGGAGACATCTTGGAGAGTAACATCATCGCATGGGCAAGTGTTGATCTCAGATATTTTGAATCTGTGTAAATAACTCATAAATCCGCCATGTCCTGTCAGGATTTGTGTGAGTTCGTATCCTGCACGCTGCAGTTTCCTAAATTCAAAAGCATGGTAAATAGATGGAAAAAACATTTTTGTTACCTTTCCTGTGGGTTCTGCTAAATGGCGATCATTCCAGAGCTGTAAAGTTCCGCTTCTTATTTTTCTCTTAGCAAAACTTATTGGGAAGTCAGCAAAATCAGGAACTGTTTTTTTAATGTTGCTTCCCGAGCCTTTTCGTCAGCTCTTTCATTGCCAATTATTCCGCAGTGTTAATAAACTATAACAGGGATAGAGAACATTTAAGAGAGGGTTATATGGAAGTCTGGGCATTTAAAGGGCTTATTACCTGTCATTGGCAGGTTTGAGTGGCAAACATTATAAATAATAATAATGTTTATTTGATACAAAAAGAGTTCCAATTCATGAAAGTACCGGACATTAGACATTTTTTTATAAAAGAGTCGTAGACGAATTTCTGGTCAAGAGGTTACTAGAGGAGACCCCCAGAAAAATGCTCGTAGAAGGTTTTCCTGTAATTTGTATGATTTTTTGCCTAAAATAAGTACGACATTTGCACAGAGAAAATTCTCATTTGTGGTCCTACGGGTGTTTGCCAAAACGAAGACCATTTTTAGGAGAAATGTTTAAGTTTGGATTTTGTCTAAAGCTAGGGTTTCCTAGGACAGCGGTGCCCGTATTTTAACGGCCGTAGTGAACGGTGATGCGGTGGACAGCCGTCGTAACGATGACTAGAGTGTGGTTTCCTAGTAAAACGGTGTTATCAACACCATTTAACACCGTTTCCCTAGGAAACCACTCTCTAGACGACGTTACGACGGCTTCCCACCGCATCACCGTTCACTACGGCCGTTAAGATACGGGCACCGCTGTCCTAGGAAACCCTAGCTTAAGGAAAGAGACCATTGCAGGAGAGACAACTGCTGCGAGATATTTTGTATATTTATTTATAATTAAACGTGTGGTCCAGACGGTAATTTAGTTGTATGTTTAAGTTATATTAATATTAATACATTATAATAATATTAAATTGTATTTTTGTGTTCTTAAGTAATATGTATGCTTCCACTTTCCATCATGTTGAATCTTGTATCCCAACTCAACTGTTTTGTAATATACCTATACAACTTTGCGTAAATAAATCAAATAAAATAAAACATACTACATTTTTGTCAATGCAGGAGATTTCGGGTTCCATTCCAGGGCTTCGATTAAAATTTTTATTCAACTGCCTAAAATTTTTTTTTGGAATATCTTCATCATTCCTGTAATTGAAGATATTAAAAAAAACAATGTTTAAAAATTGTTTTTTTTTAAGACAAAATATTATCTTTTTTATTGACAACAAAGATAACCCTGTTAAGGCTTTATATAATCTTGCCTGATACCATATTAACCGTACGTTTTTCCATTTTATAGCAGGTGTTTCTGAAAAAAAAAATGCTTTATTGTTTAATATTATAACAAAAATATGCTTACTTTTTGACCGGCAGATTACGCCTATTGAAATTTAGACTTAACTCGGGTATATTGTTACTTATAAGAAAGACAAAGTATTGTTCTAACGATTTGAACAGAAAAGTCATTGAGGAAAAAAAAATCCTAGTTTTTGAAAATAATTAAAAGCATTTTTAATCACACAAACTTTTTGGTATTTTTACGTAATTTTATAGAAGATTAAATCATGTCTTCAAAAATAACCGTTTAAAATATTTAAAAAGTTGTATTCAAAACCTTTTTTTATGGAATGATGTTTTTTGTATTTTTTGGAATAATATTTTAGTTGTAAGTATTCAAGCTAATGTTATCAAATATTAGTATAAAACCACTAGCTGACTTTTTGTATCTACCGGTTTCGAGACGTACCCGTCTCTTCATCAGGACGCTCACTACACTTACATGCAAATACCTTAATACGCTTTCACCTTCACCGTAGTATACAAAGTATTAACGAAAAGTACATTCATTACGTGCAGTTATAGTGCGATGCAATCAACACCGCGTCTAAACATGCACTAAAAATTAGGTTTTCTATATTGATTAAAAGTGTATTTTTGAGTGCCCTGACAAAGAGACGGGAACGTCTCGAAACTGGTAGACATATAAAGTCGGTCAGTGGTTATAGAGTGATATTTACTAACATTCATTTATATGTTTGACTAGTTAATGCTATAAACATAAATAATATGTAAGTATTTCTTTATTGTTTAAATCGAAGTCTTATATACTCGTATTTATCGTGTTTATAAATATATTGTATACCATTATTTTATTGTCCTTGTTTGGCTTTGCTACATAGTTTTATGTAATTTTTGTTCAGTTTCTTAAATATATGTTTCTTCATGTAACTGTTTTTATTGGCTTAGGCCGTATATATAATAAATAAATACATTTATTAAAACACTTTATATACATATACAGTTTACAAACATATGCATAAGGGCGGACATATTCCCCTAAGGCAGTGATGGCGAACCTATGACCCGCGGGTTAGAAACTGATCCACGCTAACTTTTAAATAACACAGGCGGTGATTTATTTCATTGATTTTTTATGTCATAATAGAGAGAACAGAAAATTCAAAATATTTGGATAGTAAATTTAATGTCGAATTTATTATTAAATTTTTTTTTATTCATTAAAATTTAGATCGCGTCAAACTA
This sequence comes from Micrasema longulum, assembly GCF_059751315.1. Classification (NCBI taxonomy): domain Eukaryota; kingdom Metazoa; phylum Arthropoda; class Insecta; order Trichoptera; family Brachycentridae; genus Micrasema; species Micrasema longulum. Next base: position 131,409 of record NW_028279783.1, read on the forward strand.
ATTATAAATAAGAGTTAAAAGGCGCGTTTCTAATACAAATTTAAAAAAACTGGAAATTATCACAAAAAATCAAGTAAACTGTATTTAAGAATTTAAATAACACTAGTAGGACTTTTAAAAAAGGAGAAATAACAATATCTTTTACACTTTGAAGTCTAGGTTTTCAGTTCGATGACTGATTATATAAATGATGTTCCTTCCAACCTGATGAACATACAATCGATTCTATTTTGATTTCATAAAAAATATTTTAATGTAATCTGATCTTATGCACAAAGTTGTTTTTTTTTTATTAAAAAAAACGGAAATTTGATTAAACCAATCCAAGGATGCTTATTGATGACATGAATCATTCAAGTGGACTATATCGTCCGAAATGTGGCTAATGCCTGAAATGTTTTATTTTATCCATTTATTTTGTTCAAGTGAACATTGGCTAGTTGATTTTATATCGTATCACTGCACCTGAGTATATTTATGTATTTTTTTTTACTTCGACCTTTATTTTTTGCACTTTACTTGCAAAAGTAAAATTTTTAAAACAAAAATGAAAATTAAACTTTTTAGAAGATTTTAAAAGTGAGAACCAAAAAATAATAAATTTTGACCATCGTCCATTCCCCCTTACCAAGTGACGCCACTGGCTTAGTGACCCGCGAGCTAGTACTGAAAAAATAATAAACAAAATTTGACACACTTCTCAAAAACGTTCGCAACTACTGCCCCTAGGAAATTTCTTCCTACCTACTCAAACCATTTAATTTGAGAAAATCTGTCGTCTATGAACATTTTGTAGTTATATTATAATATTGGGATCCTAGTTTCTCATTGATATATATATAAGATATAAAAATTTACTAAATATCTACACTATACAATGAAGACAGAAGGGGGAAAAGAGGGAAGAAAAGAGGGAGGAGAAAGGTTAATTATTATTGCATTATTTCTACATGTTTTTTTGTTGTTGTATTTCCGAAAACTATTTTATTATTATTGTAATGTGTTCTTTAAATAACCGAGTAATTTCGTTTCTCGAAGTTTCAAGGAAAATTTAAATCAGCATAAAAACAATTTTACAAACCTTTTTCAATCAACCTTGAATTACAACTGAGAGCATAAGGAAAATCCTTTGGAAATATAACTGAAAACTAAGATCATAAGAAATTCCTCTGGGAAATGTGTTTTCCGCCAATCTACATACAATAATATCGCCGGAGTAAAGAAATTGTTAGTGCGTGATATTTTTTCAAGGTGGTTTTCGTCGTAAATATTATGTTTTTTGGTATCCCACGGGAACACGTCGTAAATAGGGAAGCCGCCGGCGAAAGCGAACTTAATTTCTTTACTGTTTATGCGATTTCAACGTGACGTTTTAAAATTATCTTTAAAATTGGACGCTCTCAAATTCGGGTTGACCTACTTCCGTGGGACCGACTAAAATATTTGTTGTCAAATTACAACAGAGATGGAGAGTATTTCAGAGAAGGTAATGTGGAAGTCTAGACATCTGCAGGGCTTATGAACTGTCATAATGCTACACAGTGTTTAAAGTGGCCACTTACACCAGCCAATGACAGGTCATAAGCCCCGTAGATGTCTAGACTTCTATATTCCCTTCTCTAAAATTTTCTTCATCTCTGTTGTAATATTTTCATATTAACAGCTTCCTAGGGAGTGGAATCCAGTCCTTGTCTACAAAAATTTTGATAAACTCAAAATATCGTTGATAAATCCACCGATCCATGAAAGGTATAGAAGTTGAAAAAAATCAAATTTTTAGGCGTCGCCTAGTATGTAGGTGAAATAATTAAATTAGATTAATCCCACCCGCATAAATAAAGGTTTCAGCTCTTTAACTTCACAAACATCAACAGATGTTCAAATATGGGCAGAATTATGAATGTTACACATTGTGTAAAGTGGCCACTCAAACCAGCCAATGACAGGTCATAAGCCCTGTAGATGCCTAGACTTCTATATTTTCATCTCTAAAATGTTCTTCATTCCTGTTGTAATATTTTAATATTAACAGCTCCCCGGGGAGTTAAATCCAGTCCTTGTCTATAAAAAAAAGGACAAACTCGAAATATTGTTGAAAATTGGACCAACAGTTTACAACTTGCGGCCTCCGTGGTGTAGTGGTCAAGACGCTTGACTCACGCACGGAAGGTTCCGGGTTCGATTCCCGGTGAGAACACAAAAATTAAAAAATGTGATTTTTCTCAAGCCTGGTTGTTCGTAATGTAATTCACCACTGTAATTGGGCCCCCTGGCCTGTTGTGGTGCAAAAAAAAATGAAATGAAATGAAATGAAATGAACTTAGAAGGGATGGATTCACACTGACTCATTTTTTTAGACTGCGTCATTTTAAAGAGTATTAATTTTTATGTTCTTGATGTTTGTCTGAGACAGCGTCATCACAGACTATTTTACCTCCCGGCTTTCAGAACCAACCTGTCTTTGGTTATGCTGATTGGAAGAACAGTCAGGCAGCTGAACATTATCCTTTTGGAGATCGACATCTATGTATGTTTACGATGTAAATACCCTTGCTATTGGAGAGTATCATACTTTAATTATGTCGAATTATTGCTCAAGAGTTCCTGGTTTGATATTTTGTCCCAATATAACGCCTTCAGGTGATTCTAAACAAAAATATGAACCTAATTATTCAAGGATTGCGCTTTTATAAATTTGTATTGAAAAATGCCATTTTTACGTTAATTTTCAATGGAAATTTTACAAAACTTGGTTTGCGGAAACTTTACACTTTATTGATTGTAACAAATACCACAACAATATAATGTCGGTTCTTGTCACAAAACAGTGTACAAAACAAAAAATAATATAAGTTATTTATTTTTATTTGTTACAATCAATATAGTGTAAAGTTTCTGCAAACCAAGTTTTGTAAAATTTTCATTGAAAATATACTTAAAAATGGATTTTTTCAATAAAAAAAGTTATAAAAGCTCCATCTATAAATAATTAGTTTCATATTTTCGTTTAAAATCATCTTTAATACGAAATGACAGCCGGTTTCGTGCCAAAAATTGGCTCTTTAAAAAACTTCAAACTATGATTGAGGGCCAAAAATAGTGTCAAATATTTTTTTGGATATTTTTTGCATTCCGAGTATTCAAAAGGCAATATTTAAAACTCTTTTCATTTCGTAATTCGTAAAAAAAAATTATCAGCCCTCCCTAATAAAATGTATGTTTATTCTGAAATATTTTGATATTATTACACAATTAAATGATAATCCAATTCAATTCGACTCGCTGCAACTTCGCACATATATCGTTTTGCTAAAATTTTATTTCACTATTTATCTCATATAGGAGAATCGATTACTGTCAAAAAAACCTTTTTTTTAGATATTTCGCTTTTAAAAATCGGACCTCAACGTTGAATTCATGCTATGTTTCAAATGAAGCGCCTGAATATAGGCAATAGTACTAACTCTCCTTAAAAACAATTTATCAAAAAAGCAAAACTATAGAGACGCGCCAATGGTTAATATCTATCAGGGGCGAACCGTGTATAAAAGCGATTATGCACAGCTTACCATTTTTGTGTTTTATTGTAACTTTATTTACAGAAAAACAAGTAAATAATTATCATTTATTTTAAATCATTTCCACCGTTTGTATTTTTATCCTAATATAAATATAAATTTTAATAAAGAGCGCCCAGCGCCTGCGGTGAGCCAAGCACCTAGCTGATTATTCCAGCTTATTTTTTCATACAAATAAGTATACTATATTTTGAATGTATTAACCCCAGTGCGGGTTTTTTCTCCTAGATTAAACTTGCAGATTACACAAATTATTTGAAGATTCTTGATTTGGAAAATAGTATTTCAAACATTATTTCTTAAGGACTATTTTTCTTTAGATGGTACATTTGACATAAGACCATAATAATTACTTTCATGCGTCATATTGCAGGACATATAGCACTCCAAGCGGCCGTTTTTAGCACTAGTAATTACTAGAACAATGCGGCCAGTTATCATATCAATTGAATACCTAATATCGACTAAATTCATAGTGGTATTTTTTATTTATTTTGTAATGAATTACATTTTAAAGTAATGGATAATATATCTATATAATAAAATATATCACAAAGTTACATCGTTTTTTTTTTTTTTTGTTGTTTATTTTTCCATACTGTTACATATTATGCATGTATTAAATTACATATTTTATACATTATATTTATTAAACATTAGAAGAGAAAAAGAGAAAAAATACATATTCTAAAAATAAACATAGCCTTAAATTTGGAAAATATGCCCACAAAGACTTAAACGTCTGAGCGTGGGCCATTCCTTTTTTATTGTTTTTGGTGAATTTTTTGGTATACAAACACAAATATGACAATGCCATTAAAAATCATACAGAAATAACAGGAAAATGACATAAACAATGTAATTAAGACATCAAAGTTTAGAATATGCTGTTGTACGACTCTTTCACAATAGGTGTATATCTGTATTTTCCATGCTGATCCAAGTCCTCAAAGCCGCTTTAAACTTTGGAAGGGATTTGAGTTGATTTCATGGATGAGAGTTGTTGTATCACACATAATCACAGAAAAATATTAATTTATCGCATATATTACTTACATTATATTATGTAGGTACAAATATATGATTTTTTTTTTAAGCTTAATTGTAAATAAAATCATCATTCACCACTGATATCTATAGTGTTTACACACTGTTTACTCATTGCTCTAGAGCACTGGCACTAGTGCCATAATCCAGGGAAAAATACGGAAGTACATTTGTATGATGAAAAATCGACCGCGTTTCCTCTAAAGCAAAATACTGCCTTTTAAGATTTAAATGAAATCAAGAAATTGAAATAAATCTCTTATTTACGATTTACGTAACTTCTTTAAAAATAATATTCTGATTATTTATACGTTCATCATTTTCCTTTTTGAATGTTGCCATGACCATAAATTCTTGGTATACTCACTAAAAAGGTCCTTACAGAAATTTTACAAGGATACTTGGAACCTCTTCTATCTGATAGTATATAAATCCTTTTCATCCTCGACTTTACAGCGTAATTTAATTAAATTCAAAGTATGGTTCTTAAACACATTTTTTTTACATTTTACGAGTATGTTAGCATATAATAATATTATATCATAAGCAAAATACACATCTTTTTAGTTTTAACAAAGATATTTATTGCGTCAAATGTTTTTTATGACTTACTTAGCAAAGCAAATACCTAAATACAATACCTTAATACATGCGCTAATTGATTATCACTTTTTAAATAATATTGTGGGCGGGCGGATGCGGAATACAGTTCTGCCTGTGAAATAGCACCAAAACCCTGGACGAGTGTTTTCGACACGATGGCCACTCTCAGGTGAGAATCCTGAAAAGAGAGCGAGACTTCTTCAGCGAGATCGAGTTCCCTTTACGTGTAGGAGTACCACCAAATACGTTCGGCTGTGCTCGGGTTCATCTTATGGTTTTGTAAATCTAAGTTCTCAAGAGTTCTTTCATATTTATATTTTTGTGATTCCTTTATTATTAATACGTGAAGGTTTCTATTGCGTACACTGAAGAACTATTACATATCATCAACATCATTCCCTTTCCGCACCTAATGGTGCATAGGGCACTGCGGTACACCAATTGCAGCGTATCGTGATCATTTTTGTTAAACGAGGGTAAAATGATCAGTCTTACGCTTCAGGTAGCTGCAAGACGATTAGTAATCTAGCTTCAATAAGTGAATGTTATCAAATATCTAAATTTAGTAAATGGGGTCTAGAATTCCAACCGTCCATGCGCTCAGTAGCTGCAAGACTCGTTGTAATCCAACTTCTATTTTTATAAATTTGTTTTTTATTTCGTTTTTCAAAATATCACTTTAACCCTAAACTCCATTGTCAAATAAAATAAAATAATGTAAATAGGGGCTAGATTCCTTACTGTTCATGCGCTCTGTAGCTGCAAGACGTGCTGGGATATTTATTTACTGTACAGCGCCCTTGAGGTGATTTTTACAAAAATGGCGCTCTATAAATTATCTATATATATACATAGGTACCAGTCCAGGAACTATGAAATATTCTTGTGTAAAAAACACTATTTTAAATAAACATATCATATCAACCATGTCGGTAATCGAAGCCGAGACCTCTTGCATGGTAAGCAAACGCGCTGACCATTTCACCACGAGGGCGAATATAACATTTAAGTTATTGTAGCTATAACATAACAATAAACTTTTAAATTTATGCCTTTTATTGAACACTTATTTCAATGAACTCATAAGGTTTTACAATAAAATCGCCTAGTTTTGGGCGTTTTGAATTGACTTTTAACTTAAATAAGGTTTCTGCCGAAACTAGAACAGAAGCCGATATTCAGTTTCGGCCGGTCACTCGTGTCTATATTTCTTTCTTTCTCTTTCTCAAAGTCAATGTTCCTGCAGCATATAAGAATATAGGAAAATGAGTGGTTTTGACCATGGCTTTGACAAAGTATATAATGATACGAGAATTAATAAATACCCTTTGTTGTCGTTTTCAAGGGTAGGCATATTTTTTTAATGAGCTCAGTTAGTTTCAGAAGGATAATTTTATTGTATTGTACAAAACACAAAATTGACAAATAAATTTATTTTAAGGCGTTTTCGTTTAATTAGCATTTATTTTATGGGCTCATAAAGCTTAAACCTTTCTTAGATTCTCGCCAGTTTCCCGGGATTAGTTCACAAAAATAAAAACTTTTATAGCAACGATTACTTTTGTTTGAAAATGGCCCAAATTTACCAGATTACTTCAAATTGATAACCGACGTGATGGAAAAACAGTAATAATGATAAACCAACAGTTTAATTGATTCATTATATTTTTACTTTTTGCTTATAATTAAAATTAAAATATGTTTTCGATGTTTTTAGCGCTAATTTTGTGGATCATCGTTTTATATAATATTTTTGAGAAATAAAATAACTTTGTTTTACGAACCACTTTATTGCTTCACACAGCCGACTAGTTTCGGCAACAACACGTTGCCCTATTCAGGGTACTTAACAACTTTCTTTTGAGAAGTAAGGTGTTAACTTGAGTTTTGTCCGTTTTGTTTTTCAAATTCAAAAATGGGCCAAAAGTACCAAAATACCGAAAGTAAAAAAAACATGGGAAAGGTTTTTCCGTTTGTCCGTTTTCTCCATTATTTCTTCGATTAAACGCGAACAGAAAAAAATGTCGAAAATGCTCACGTTCGTCTACTTGACATTCCATTTTAAAAGCCTATAATTAAATCAAATACTATATGTTACGTTAAAGCAAAAACAATGTTCTGTAGAGCAAAGCATTTTATGTTTAAAAAAAAAAACTGTCTGAAAACTTATGTTAACACCCAATGCATAGATTGACAGTATATACCATACTTGTAAATATGATAAAATGACAAGAAACATATCCCTCATAGGCATGGCCTGTGCGTAGGTACACTGATTTAATCAGTTTTACGTAACAACGCGATTGTATGTACAAATTTGCACATACAAACACACATATTGTCCGAATCGTAAAACGACGGATGTGCGAAAAATACGACATTGACTTTCTTTTATATTTAATACTGAAAAAGGTACATAAAAGCTTTTTTTCCAGGTTTGAAATATATATAAATATGTGTATAACTAACCCAAGTATCAAATGGAATACTTTTCTATTTATCAAGTTGTGACATAAAGTGTCAAAAAAAAAATAAACCGCTTTCACGTAAAGTTGAAGAAAATCACTTGCGTCTGTGATCTACGATCTCGACCAAATACAGGTGTTCTTTAAACCCTGTCACATCCGAAACCACGATGATCAGTATGGGCAAGAAGACATATCAGCATATTTAAAAAATATTTAGAATAAAGATTTTTTTTTAAAATTAAATATTTAAAAAAAACAAATGGTTGCTTACAGGGTTTAGTATACACAAATGATGATGAAAATTCGGTATTTTTTATTGTAATAGAAGTGTTTTGTATTGTAAACCGTAGCAAGTGCCAAGATAAATAACCTTTTTATCTATCAAATAACGTCACGGACGCCAGACTCGCTTCTCAACAGAGAAATTCTCGTATCTCTATACATATATGTTGATGGATCTATTATCTTCCAGGCGGAAGGCGGGAACACCTTGACCCACTGTCGCAGATTTAATACTTTTATCGTTTACTCTAGCCGTGTATATTTTCAAATATATTTTATCTCCACTGTCAGCAATAGTAAATTCTACGACTTAAAATTTACTGAAGTATCGACGACAGATAAAATTTACCGCTGACAAAAAAACGTGGATTTTCTCTTCCAAGGCTCGCTATTTACTTGCCGTAGGATTTTTTTTTATTTTTATCCTTGTAGAGTTATAAATGTATTGAGATAATTATACCGGGGCTGTTTTTATTTTATTTATTTATTAACATACACGGCACCCAGTGCCTTTTACCTTAAAAAGATACATATTAAAAATAATATAAACATTTTAATATAATGTGAAGAACTTAAAAATTAAATACAAAAGTATTATTTTACATAAATACTAAATATATAACACAGCAGTTTTGTATATAAAAAAAACATATTTAGATATAAAAATAATTAACAATGTGCGCAAATAAAATTTTAAAATTAAAATAATTTATGTTTATTTTTCTTTAAAAGGTACAAAATATAAGTATATTAAATACAGTTAAATTATTTTGTATAAAAAAAAAAATATAAAAAAATTATAATAATGACAATTTAAGTAATTTAAAAAATAAGTATACACGTAAATATGGTACACAATAGTACCCATACAAAAGTAAACATTTATTTATTCATATAAAGATATATATAACAAAAAATATAAACGTATTCCTTACTCCTGTGAGGCCAAGAGCCCAGTATTGAGTTGGGATTCAACAAAATAGAAAGTGGACGCATGCATAATATTATCAAAGAATACTACAAATAAAAATTGTTACATAAACATCCAAACGTTTACACGCTACAGTCTCAGTAGATTTTTTTTTTTTTTTAAGTTTTATTCATTTTAACAAATAAGTAACATACATAATTGTATTTTTGTTCCCGCAAAGCCGAAGCTTGTCTGCGGGTTACATTACTTTTTTTTTTAAATTTATAAGTAAGTACATAGTTTAATAATAATTGAAGAATAAAATATATTTATACACTTAAGTTTCACTTGCTGTTTAATAATTTTTTGACTTCTTTTTTCAATGAAATTAGGTTTTTTTCTTCACGATTTTTAGCTGGTATTAAATTGTACAGTTTTGGTACTGCACTACCCATTGTTCTGTCACCATAGTAGTTTTTCTGTCGTGGTACCATCAGCTGCTGTACCGATACTTGTTGGGTCATGATCTGGTGGTTTATTTTGGATTTAAAATTGCAATCGAGGAAATGATCTGTCATTATCTTATACTGACACTGTTTGTTAATTGGCAAAACGTTAACAAAATCAAATAATATTTTATTGCTGTCTTTCCTCATTCTTTATTTTTACAGGTACCTACGATATTTTTTTTAATTTGTACCTGTAAGTTCAAGACTCTATACGTATAAGTTGAATCCTTTCGGATATAAAAGCGTCTTCAAAAAGATCCTCGCAAATACGAATATTGTTTAAAGTTAAATTAAGAATATTTTTTAATTTATTTCAACAGAGAGAAAAAACATTTTTGAGAAGGGAATATGAAGTCTAGGCATAAGAAGGGCTTATGACCTGTCATTGGCTGGTTTAAGTGGCCACTTTACACACTGTGTGACATTCACCATTCTGTCCATGTTTGAACATCCACATTTCCTCAACTCTTCCATCTGTTGACTTTTGTGAAGTAAAAGAGCCGAAACCTTTATCACGTGGGTGAGATTCATCCGGCTAAACCAAATCACTTACTAGGCAACGCTTGAAAACAATTTTCCAATATTTATACTACTTGTTTTACCAGGTAGTTAATTCAACAATGTTTGAGTATGTCGAAATGCTCGCAGACTGGCTGGATTTCCTCCCTAGGGAGTTATTCATATTTATTTCAACAGAGACGGAAAACATTTTTGAGAAGGGAATAATAAGGGAACACAAGCTTCCTTATCAAGGTTCAATTTGGTAATCAATATTGTATCTTATTTTATCATTTAATTCATTATACCAATATTGCGCCGTGTGAACAACAATAAATAATATATAAATAATAATATACTGGGTATAAAGTTACGCCTAGGCATAAGTACTAAAATTGGAATGGGAATATCATATTTATTATAGTGAGTGATATTTCCATTCGTATTCTACCATTATGCCTAGGCGCAACTTTATACTAAGTTAATGAGTGAGGCCTCAGAGTAATAATGCGCCAAGCTATAGAGGAGACCAAACGTAGAAATACCATTCTATGACTATTGGGTATTAAGTTAGCTACAGTTCGCAGCAAAACTTTTTTTGAGAATTGCCAAATGGATATTAATTTGCATTGTAAATACTTTTAAATGTGTACCTCTATATTTATTATTGCAGAGTTAATCCAATTTATTTTTATGTAATTCGCCTATATTTATTTTATAAAACTGAAAATACATGTGTGTGTTTTTATTTTTATTCATTCTGTTCACAATATACTTATGAACCAAAGTCCGGTGTTGAGTTTGTTTGTTTGTCCGTCACTTCTCCGAAACGGCAAGTCGTGTCAAGAAAAGCAGTCGCCATAGTAATTGTAATTTAATTTTCACTTTTTTGTATTAGATACTCTTTACTATTTTGCAAATGCAATATATTGTATTATATTTTATAGTAAACGTCGATATTTTGCCAGTGAACTGTATTTATTTACGAGGAAAACAAAAAAACAAATCGTCACGAGCGTTGACTTAGAGATTACACACGCATTGGCTTATGACTAAAACTAGCACTAAGAGTAAATATTAATATGTTATAATAAAAGTTATACTCATAATGTAATTGATACACATTTAATGTACATATTTCTACCAACATATTGTTACCATTATATGAATTCCATAATGTGTTTTGTTTTTATGATAAAAATAAAAAAAATAAAGAAAATTACTGCGATAGCGTAAACATGTTCATTATTATTCATTGTGATCGCTCAAATGCTTAGCACGTTTTTAAGCACGTTGATTGTTATTTGTGATTGAGCTACTGGAAAACCTGTCTCGCGCCATCTCTATTCTGACTTTGATCTCTTGTAAGTGATCTCATTTATCATTTAGCCAGCAACCTAAATATTTATATTGATGGACTCTGGGTTGGTCTAGGAAATATTCATTACTAGCCGTGTGTAGTTTGTCTAATAATAACTGCAGGCTTTCCATATTACCTCCTAGAATGACAATATCAACCGCATATAGGGTATTATTTTTAATTAGTCCATTTATTTATTTTAAAGAAACAAACAGTCAACAATGATATAGTAACATAAAAAAAAATACAGTTCAATGACCGACCAGCAAAGTTTCTAAATAAGAATCATACATATTATTAAATTGTGTTACAACAAAAGGGTGTGTTTATGTGTATTTGTATGAGAGTAAGTGTAGATGTGTGTTTATGTGTATTAGTGTAGGAGTAAGTGTTCAGGTGTGTGTAAGTGTGAGCATCATTTATGCTGATGCCGTCAGTTAGTTCACTTAGTGAATTTCTAAAAATAATAAATGACGTATAAATTAGATTTAGTAGTCACTGTTAAAATTATAAAATGAGATAATATAAAAATCTCGTACATATTTTCATTTAACAGACGATTCATTCAATTTTAATTGAAAACTACGAACAGTAAAGTTGTAAATTTCAAACGAATTCGTAATTCAGTGTCATCGGCTTTTCGGTTCACTGATTTTAGAATCAGTGAAATGAAATCTATTTTAGAATAGAGTCTATAAATATTACGCTCACTGACACTGGCGCATTCTAGTGGGTGGTCTCTTCACCACATTCATTAAATTTACTCTGAACACCGGACTATTTATACTGCGCTGCAGTCTTTCTCAAAGTAGGCGGTGACACCCCCCGTGGGCGCTCAAGGCCTTCGGGAGGGGGGGGGGCGGTAGAAGCCCCAGAGAAAATTTGAGGGCGTTGAGGCAGTCCAGGGAAGCAATAGCTGATTTTAAAAAAGGCAAAAATTATATTTTTCTCGTATTTCAAACTAAAATTAATTTCGTTCTTATTCCTACCATGTTTTTGTTTTATTTATCACGGCTTATTAAGCCAAAAAATGACTGCATCATTGAATTAAGAACAGTCCAGAAACCGCATACGCACATCAAACAGAACGCGACTAAACTACTCATAAATGAATAGGTTTACGTTTTGACCCATTAGTTTCTTTGTAGACGTCGCTCAGTACGCCACTTCTGATTTGAATTCAACTATGCCGTGTTGTGTCCTTTTAAAGTGCAGAAATACTGCTAGGATCTTAAAGAAACAGGATGCAATCACATTTCACGTGTAATTAGCAAATGAATGTGTATGTAACAAATGCATTACTTAAAAATTTAATTATTTTTCCATTTGTCAGATTGTCGAAGAAACAAAATGAACATTTCGTTAGTGTTGCCAGGGTAAAAATTGTTTACCCTACTTTGCTTATCTAATGAAAATTGGATCTCGGATTAAACAACTCTATCGTAGACATTTGACCGACATTTTCTTTAAAATATCAAATATTATTTAACATGATATAAAAATTTCCGTTTTATGTAAAATAAAATTTGTTTTATATTTTATGTTTAAAGTCTTATTAAATGACCCTTTACTTATCTACTCTGTTGTGTCAATCAATATTTCCGCATGCACAATAAAATTTTAGAGAAATTAACAGATTGCTTTTTTACCTTACATTTGTGTTATAATTAAAAAATTTGCCATCGTGCACACAGTCCGATGTATTCAAACAATATAATTCTACGCTCCTTCTGGACTATTCTTAATTCTATAGGCTGCATGTTTCCAAACGCGGTGACTAACGGCTATTTGTAATAACATCAAATAGCCGTAAGTCAATGCGTTAAAGTGTATTAGATTTATCGTTCAAATAAGATAAGTTTAAAAAGGCTTTGTTTTAATTTTAATAAAAACTAATGCGTTTTGATTGCCTTATTGAGAAAGCTCCTTTTATATGTATTTTCGAAGTGTTTTGCTGTTTTTAAGATGCAGAACGTAATAAACATATATCGACCTTTGGGGGATTCCAGAAAATTCATCATTCTCAAATTGGGCGATAAGCGAAATAAGTTTGAGAACCTGGACTCCACTGCAATACGAGTATGATTGACTTATAAATTTTACAGATTTATTATTACCTTTTTTACTATCGCATTATGTTTTCAAAAATTAATTTTAATAAAACCTTTTTTTTTTGTCCTAGCTTTAATTTTATTTAGTTGTATTTTATTTGATAAGTACCTGTATTTATTATAAGAAATTGTAAGTCCGTCATTAAATAAATAAATAAACACAAAAAATAAGATAAATAAATTAAATATTTTTTTGTTTTGTGCACCATTTAGTAAAAAAGACCTTAATTTTATTGTTATGGTATTTGTTACAATCAATGAAAAGTCAAGTTCCCGCAAACCAAGTTTTGTAAAATTTCCATTGAAAATAAACGTTAAAATGCCATTTTTCAATAAAAAATAATAAAACCGCCATCTATGAAGTTTCATATTTTCGTTTAGAATCACCTTGATAACAAAAGAGAGAAAAGAAAATAGGTGGTCATATATTCGAAAAATGTACAAAGATTAAATGTAAATGTTTTTTTTACAGTTAATTAATCTAAATACTTCGCATTGTGAATACCATTCGAGATGAACGAAGTTTCTTAGTGAAAATTCCAGGAACGCGGTGTTTACAATTTTCCGTTTTCCGATATTCACGAGAATCCAAAGGTCGCGTCAGGGTGGTGGGCGGGGAATGGTAAATGGATTTTCCGATCTCTCACGCGCTCTATTCCTCCTCATCTATTTATTTTTTAGATCAATTCACTCTGTATTAAAAGTTTGCGAAATATCTTTAACAATTTATTACCAAAACATGAAAACTGCTACGTTTTATTCAATCTTAAGGTTGTAATTTGTCAATATTAACAGCTCCCCGGGGAGTTGAATCCAGTCCTTTTCTACAAAAATTTGGACATACTCAAAATATTGTTGATAAATCCACTTGGTCCATCAAGAAGTATAGAAATCGGAAAAAAAAATTTCAGGCGTTGCCTAGTGTGTAGGTAAAATAATTCATTTATATGAATCTCACTTGCATAACTAAAGGTTTCAGCTCTTTAACTTCAAAAACGTAAACGGACGAAAGAATTGAAGGAATATAGATGTTCAAATATGGGCAGAATGGTAAATGTTACACAGTGAGTAAAGTGGCCACTTAAACCACCCAATGACAGGCCATAAGTAGTAGGCCCTGTAGATGCCTAGACTTCTATATTAACTTCTCTAAAATGTACTTTTTCTCTGTTGTAATAATGTTTTCATCAAACTTACTTAAATATTTACAAAGTTTTTCACTATATCAACAAATAAACCTTATGTTTTTTATGTTGCTTGTTGTTTGGTTAAAACGCGTTTTGGTGTGATCGGCGAGTTTTCAAGATTATTCCGGTGCGAAATAGACGGACGCCCACTCACACCTCGCGGGTTGTTCGCGACTTATGGACATAAACCGTGTGTATTAAGGCTGTAGTCGGATGAAAAAACGCATGAAAAATGAGGAAATCATACGATTTTGCCATTTTAAAACGAATGTTTTTTAAAAATCACGCGATAGTAAAAAAAAACGTAAATTAAATAAAAACAATATTTTTTAAAGGAATTTCTACTAAAAAATATACTTTAAAGTTTTATGTAACTAAAATAATATTTTTTTCCGACCGGCAGATTACGCCATTTCAAATTTTGACTAAACTTTGGGGCGACGATTTTCATATAAAGACTGAGTATTGAACTAAAAGTTGTTGTAACGATTTAAAGATAATAAATTGGACATCAAAGTAGCCGAAGCAAAATCTTTTAAAAAAAAAAAAAAAAAAGAAATTCTAGCATTTTAAATCACATTTTGTGATATTTTCCTTTATTTCTACGTAAAATTATGTCTTCGGTAATACTTTAAAAAAAAACAATCATTTAAATATTTTTTTAGAATTGTATTCTTTTTTTTAAAGAAGATAATTCTGCAGTCTGTGCTATCGCGAGTTAACGCGGAAATTAACACGGCCGCGATTTACTTCGAGCGTAAACTCAAATCCGTATTATGTTAACACGAGCTCGTGTTAAATTATCGCGAACTTGGAATCAGACTGCTGGTTGTAATATTCAATTTCTAACAATATCTTATGTAGTTTTTATTACCCTCATACCGGTACCGGTAAGGGCAGGTCTCGCCGCTTTGCGACTTTTTCCCGTTGCCTAAAGAGGACTATGAAAGGACGACGGTGATCGAATCGCTGACGGAACTGAAGACCATACCAAAAAGGGGCGTTCCAAAAATGTTTTAGGAATTAGAATAAAACGGTGGTGATTATTTTGAAAGGGACAATATATTTGATTTCAGATGACAGGGAGAGGACACAGCAATAGAGACACTATAGAAAATTAGGGTTCTAAGGAGTCAGAAACGATACATTTTTTAAATTAATAATAGTAAATGTATCATGCAAGATAAACACGTATTTTTTACAAATAAATTCTATAAAATAACTATCGTTTTACCAACTAATAAACATTTTATCTACTGTATTATTTCGAAATATCACGAAACTCGTAAAATTATAATTTACTTACAAAAACGTGGAAATTTAAATAAATTTCTTTACTGCGGTAGATCGCGTGATAGTTAAAAGTTTTAATAAATATTTCGCTTTCCGTGTTATGAAATGAAGTTTCCTCACATCGCCGTCGGTGTACTTAGCGTATTCGTAGTTACTGCCTACCATAACATTTTCACAAACACTATATTCAACCCTCGCTCGAAATGGACAGGAATTAAAATAAACATGTTTATAATTTCAGTAATTTATTATCACATTGTCCATCAAATGTCAACGTTAAAACGTGTCTTGTATAAAAACGTGTAATAACACTTTTATATGAGAATGTTTACAAACGCCCGACATTTCGTGTAAATAACAATACATGTATGTTATGATTATTATTCGCATATAAAGTTTCTCGTATGACCTTTAAATTATTTAATCCGTTTAATTTTACCTACATATTTCTATATTAATTAAATAAGAACATTTGTTTGAATATAAGCTATAAATTTAAAATACTCGGTACACTTCCACTCGAGGGCTGGTTAACATTGAAATATTAATACACATGGACATGCCCTGAGTCCTTAATAATGACGACCCAACGTGTATTTAGTCGTTCTTCGACCGCCAGCCGGGCGTGAAGTTTAGAATCGAAACCAAAATGTCTGCTTGTGTCACGAAAGCGTGTAAAAATCGTTCGGATAAAGATTGTTAAAAGTATTGTGTAACTTTTCTTTGGTAAATATTTGTTCATGAGTGATTGAAGCTTAAAACAACTAATATTCTAATAAAAATATCATTTTTTGTAAACGTCAAACTACGCCTAGCGGCGCAATTGCGATGCTCTTCTTACTTACAGGGGTGCACTGATACAAATACGTTTTTAAAATGTAATAAATCTTCAGTTTTTGCGTTCTTTAAAATCCAGCGATAAGAAAAAATGGGTCAAATTTATAAGTAATTTAAGGAAAGAATCTGATTGGGATCCTCCAAAAACGAATGTTTATTGTTAACGTTAAAACAACTTTTTTTATACCAAAAATAAGTATCCTACAGTTTTTGGTAGCATATGCATTAGAGTGGGTCGATGAAGTATGAAGTTTTTTTTTAAGGCATCAAATTTTTTTCAGAATTTTCAAATAAAAGGGGTCTAAAAAGTGCATTTTGGATCACATTGAACGTAAAAAATATTCCATATTACTTTTGGCCCTCTACCGAGGTCTGAAGTTTATCACTGTCTGAACATTTTGTTCATTATCTATACTGATAAAATTATTTTTTTCTTAGTAAAGATATAGCTTAATCACATTACAAATTCGAACACGTTTTAAAACTACCAAAATGCAAAAAGTTTACACTCCGCGGAACTGATTCCGTTGAGCGCCTAGCTCCTAACTTTTCTAACTGCTAATATTGACGAAAACAATGGCTCATTAAAACAATGCTACCCATTTATTACAAAACAAAAAGCAACTCTCGCCCTTAGATACTTATTTAATAAGATTTAATGCACATTATAAAATTGATTGGACTGATTTTCTTACTTAAATACGAAATGACAGCCGGTTTAGCGCAAAAAATCTTTCGAAAATTTCAAGCTCTACTTGAGGGCCAAAAGTTGTAATCGAATATTTTTTTTTTATGTTTTGCATTCCGATTAATCCAAAATACAACTTTTTAGACCCCTTTTATTTTAAAATTCGGAAAAAAAATGTCGGCCGAGCCCAATATGCATGTTCCTTTAATGCAGCCCCGGTGTAAACAAACTCAGTAACTATGGGTATGTTTTCGTGTCACTACTTTAAAAAATGTTTTACTCTATAGGGAGCGTCTATGTATTAATATGTCAATTGTTATTACCGATAAGCGGACTATATAATGTTAAAACGAATTTCATTCAATTTGGTACAAAGTTTGAGTATTTGAATAAAGGAAAGGAGCACTGGATTGGGCCTACCTTTGATGGGATTTTCTTCAATATTGGTGTACTGGATGATGAAGGTTCACTATGAATTATTTAATGATCTATGATAATAAATTTTGACGCGCGACGACCCCAAGAAAATTGTAATGTGATGTAACGTCAAAATTGGATTTTTTTCGTTCAATATCTCCTTATTTTGTATCTTGGTGTGAGGTGTGTACCATAATGGGTCAAGAGAAGGTTAGGAATCGTAGGTAATCGACCAGGAATAATATCTATAAAGGCTGCTTTATGCTTAATAAAGGCGTAGCCGTAAACTGTAGCTTACTTCGTGATTGATAATAATCATTGAATGGTTTTTGTCCGTATGGGCGGCTCTATAAGCAGGTGGCGCATTATTACTCTAAATTATAACCGATTAATATTATTGACCTATAATTTTGGGTTTGGCTAAATAGGCCAGGGGGGGCAAGCGCCCCACCATGCCTTACCGCGACTACGCATAAATAACAAACAGACAAACCGTCACGCCATTTCTCCGCAGGGGTAGGCAAAGAGGATACAATGCCACACCACTCTGTCTTTTCATACAGACCTTGCTTCCTCTACATTCATACATCTTATCATCCACGCACGCTGATTATTCCTACTCTTGACATGTTCACCTTCAAGTATTTGATGGACTCGATCGTGCCATAGCTTTCTCGGTCTTTCTCGTTTTCTGCATCCATCAACATTAGCATCGTAGATCATTTTATTTTATTAACATAAACGGCAAATCTGCATTTTACAAACATTTATAATACTAACATATTTGGCTTAATATTTTTTTTTTAAACATAAATTTCCTGATACCCAAGATTTATAAAAAAATCAAACCTAAAAATTATACAGCATATTCAGTTTAAATAATAAACCATTCTACAGTAATACAACAAGAAAATCATAAGTACTGTTTCAAATAGCCGTTTTTCATTTTAGCCGTTCTTTCATAATCCATTCGCTCTACATGACTGAACCGACGCAGCACCCCTTTCTTGATTCTGTCTATAATGCATGTCTCAGCCTTACGTAGTTCACGGAACTCGACATTTGTGCACCTATCGTACATCGTTTAACCACACATTCGCCCGAGGGATCGCATTTCGACAGCATTCGAACTATTTTCATAATTATTTTTTTCAACTCCATACTTCGCTTTCATACATTAGGATTGGGACTAGAACTCCATTGTGAACTGCTAGTTTTGGCTCCTGCGACAAACATTTGTTTGCCAAGGTAGATTCCAGTGCACCGTTCACCCTGTTGCCGGCACTCACCCTCCTTTCAATATCTCTCTCAGTCATACCAATCCTAGTAAACATACTTCCCAGTTACCCAAAGTCTTCTACCTGATTTAGAATATCTCACATTTAGTTATATTTTCATCACTTTCGATCTATCAACATTAATCAGCAAATCGCTTTACTTGCATGCGTCGTAGACTATGCTTCCACTTAATAATTTGACCGATTAGCGCTTTCATCCTCTAACGGCCATATTCAGACTGGTAAATATAATATACATAGTGTTGAGATCATTTATTATAGCAAAATATAATCTCGAGGATAGGTACATTAAAAAAGGGAAAAACAAGTCGGAAGAGATATCTCTTATAAACAAACGAATATGTAATTATTGTAAATCAAACTCTAGAAAAGATTTTTAGAAAGTAATTTTGCGCTCTTTCTAGCGTATTTAATACGCTTGATTTCGTTACACGTGCGCTGGGGAAGTTTGGCTAACAACCCGCGCCTATATCCTGTGGGGGGTAGAGTTTTCGGGGGTTGAACTGTACACGAGCATACAGGATGTCCTATCAGTCAACCACGAACCTGAAAGGGGTGATCGACCAACCCAATCACAGTAACGTAAATCAGCCTCACTGAAAGTCTCCTAGATTTTGAGACATTGCATTAACACTTTTATTATTATTATTTTTTTTATATATGATTCATCGAATTTATTAAAATCGTCAATAAATTGAACGTAGTTATACAGAAAGCAGCCAGACATAGAAAAGTGAAACTAAAATAATGTGAAAAGAGTGAATTATAAAAACTACACAATAGTTGGAATGTTTTTGACTTTAACAAACGATAAACAATGAATACACAAGTATTTTTTTCAAATATAACAAACAAGAATCTTATTATGTATTTGACCAGTTTAAAAGATTTTTAAAGTTCCATAAGATTTTTCTAGTTTTGTGGGTGTTTTCTGCAAATTGAGAAATATCGTTTTTGTGATCAACACCTCTTTCCGAATGTGATTAATACAGTTTTTTCTATGAAAGCGGTCTGGCTGTTTTTAGCAAAACATAGAATCGACCTTACTGCACCCGATAACATCAATATCTAATTTTTCCAAAATTGTGGACTGGCTGCTTTCTGCATAACTACGTTCAATTATAACTATAAAATAAAAATCAGTAATAAGTAAATCAAACCTATCAAACGAATTTAAATTAAAAAAACCAAAATCGATAAATTAAAATCAATAATCGAGAATCTAATGCCAAGCTGTCTTGTCCGGCAAATATTCATCGACTCTATAGTAGCGCTTTCCAAACAGGCTGTGCTTGACATAATCTTTTTTTTTTGTTGGCAAAGCCTGAATTTCAAGAGGTACATTATTGTTAAGTCGAATGCAGTTTGAGGCAAAATAATAATTATTTTTTGCGGTGGGCACAACTAGCCTATCATTATTTCTAGTGTTGAACCTATGGAAATCTCTGTTTCTTCTAAAATCAACAATATTTTTATGTACGCTCATCAAAAAATTTTATGGATATATTGACATGTGACTGTCAATATATTGTTTTTTTATTTTTTAAAGCCTGTTTGTTTAGCTTCAAACCCGATCAGTAATTAAATAAATATTAAAAAACAAAGTATTTTTATTTTAATTAGATTTATCTTGAATTGTCTTTAATGTAAAATCGTATTTTTACGAAAATGTTCATACTTATTTATTTGTTTTTTTAAATAATTTTAATCATGTTCAATTACAGGTTACCGACGAAAATGCCTATTTTTTTTATATAAATAAACCCAAATTCGTTTTAAAATATTGATTTTACTTTATAGAAAATTAAATGTAACTCTGTTAACTTCCCACTGTAATCGCTCCCTGAAACATTAACTGGTTTTTCTCTGCAATACTATTAAACATATTATGTCCATAGTCACGAGACTGACTAGCTTACCGTCACGTATCAACTGATTACGATAGACTGGTTTGGAGTAGACATAGTAAAAAAATGAAACAGTTATTATTTCGATACAGTTTTATCAGTTTCACTCAAAAATTCAACTGTTACTGTATAGAAAGACTTCAATATTATTCATTCCCCAATCAAACTGTTTTTAAAAATAAACGTTTAAAGTACCGTGGGCTAAACTGTGACCACCTCCCTTCATAATTTTTATTTATTTTTGTGAAACTGTTTCAGCAGTTGCTTGTACCAGATTTTTTTTCTAACTTTCAAACTGTTATTTAAAAATCGTTTCACAAAACAGTTTTATTTGTGAAACGGTAACTGTTACTGTTACTTCATTTTAAAAAAGAACATTAGACTCAACAGAAACAGTAATCTTTTGCATTTCAAATCTGACTATGGCTTTAATTCTCCAATGTCAAGAAAGTGTAGATTAGTAAACTCTTCCAGTAACTTGGAGTTTCGTGGGCTGAATCTTACTGCGTTTTGCAAATCTCTCAATAGTGTCAGGAAGAGTGTGGACGGATGCCATGGCTTAACTGAGCGACTGTAATTTGAACGTAGTTATGCAGAAAGCAGCCAGTCCACAATTTTGAAAAAATAAGATATTGGTTTTATCAAATTCATGATGATCAATTCTATGTTCTGCTTAATACAGCCAGGCCGCTTTCGTACAAAAAAAATGTAATAATCATCTTCTGAAAATTCCATGATGTCAAAATGTCATAAAAATGAATGTCCCTTCATAAATTCAGTTTGTATGAGGTTTCATTCAATATTAGATCTGGCTGTCATTAAA
Organism: Micrasema longulum; assembly: GCF_059751315.1. Lineage (NCBI taxonomy): Eukaryota > Metazoa > Arthropoda > Insecta > Trichoptera > Brachycentridae > Micrasema > Micrasema longulum. The sequence continues at coordinate 153,225 of NW_028279783.1, forward strand.
ATCATTAAATTGGTCATATACATAATTAAATTCTTTTTTGTACTATAAAAAATGAATGAATGCATTATTTATCATTTGTCAAAGTAAAAAAACATTCCAACTGTTGTGTAAATTTGATTGTTCACTCGTTTCACAAAAGTGCTATTATCTCAGTTTCACTTTTCTATGGCTGGCTGCTTTCTGCATAACTACGTTCATTTAGTATGTCGATACAATACCTTATGCATCATTAGGTGCAGAAATGGTAATCCTTGATGATGATTGTAGAAAGAAACAATAAAAACCACCCTTCTCATACCTTTTAGTTCAACCGTTGCCTTACGGAACTCCCTGTATAAGGGTGTCCCATTATGTACTGTACATATGCTATCGTAGTCCTATCAGCGCCAGCGGGGGCGGGGATCAGGCGCCCGAGTCTACTCTCTATATCATAATTACAACTATCCTACACGTGCTCGCAAAATCATCACATATCATACCTCGTCATATGTATATATTTTTAAGGTTTTATTTGGAAGCTTTTTTTTCAACTAGCTTATAAATTAGCTCGTACATCATACTGTACGCCTATCACATGAGGTAAAATCATGTTTTTTTTTTTTCACATTATAAACAATAATTAATAATGCTATTTGTATATATTTTTAAGGTTTTATTTGGAAGCTTTTTTTTAACTAGCTTATAAATTAGCTCGTACATCATACTGTACGCCTATCACATGAGGTAAAATCATGTTTTTTTTTTTTCACATTATAAACAAAAATTAATAATGCTATTTTTATATATTTTTAAGGTTTTATTTGGAAGCTTTTTTTTCAACTAGCTTATAAATTAGCTCGTACATCATACTGTACGCCTATCACATGAGGTAAAATCATGTTTTTTTTCACATTATAAACAATAATTAATAATGCTATTTGTATATATTTTTAAGTCTTTATTTGGAAGCTTTTTTTTAACTAGCTTATAAATTAGCTCGTACATCATACTGTACGCCTATCACATGAGGTAAAATCATGTTTTTTTTTTTTTTCACATTATAAACAATAATTAATAATGCTATTTGTATATATTTTTAAGGTTTTATTTGGAATCTTTTTTTTAACTAGCTTATAAATTAGCTCGTACATCATACTGTACGCCTATCACATGAGGTAAAATCATGTTTTTTTTTTTCACATTATAAACAATAATTAATAATGCTATTTTTATATATTTTTAAGGTTTTATTTGGAAGCTTTTTTTTCAACTAGCTTATAAATTAGCTCGTACATCATACTGTACGCCTATCACATGAGGTAAAATCATGTTTTTTTTTTTCACATTATAAACAATAATTAATAATGCTATTTGTATATATTTTTAAGGTTTTATTTGGAAGCTTTTTTTTAACTAGCTTATAAATTAGCTCGTACATCATACTGTACGCCTATCACATGAGGTAAAATTATGTTTTTTTTTTTTCACATTATAAACAATAATTAATAATGCTATTTGTATATATTTTTAAGGTTTTATTTGGAAGCTTTTTTTTCAACTAGCTTATAAATTAGCTCGTACATCATACTGTACGCCTATCACATGAGGTAAAATCATGTTTTTTTTTTTTCACATTATAAACAATAATTAATAATGCTATTTGTATATATTTTTAAGGTTTTATTTGGAAGCTTTTTTTTAACTAGCTTATAAATTAGCTCGTACATCATACTGTACGCCTATCACATGAGGTAAAATCATGTTTTTTTTTTTCACATTATAAACAATAATTAATAATGATTTACTTTTTTTGTTTTTTACATGTGAAAATATATACAAAGAAGACTAAATATACAGAGAAATATCAAAATGTTCAGACAGTTTTAAACTTTACGTGTTTATGTTTATATTTCATTAATGTATACCTAAATTTATATTATAAAACGCATAATATTTTTTTAAAATATATATTTAATGTTCAAATTTTGGCACATTTTTCACCAGTCTGGTTTGATTGGCCGAAAGATATTGTTTTTAGATATAAGTTTACGAAAATGCATATATTTGTGTATTTTAAAGGTTTAATAAATGTATTACGTAACTGTGCTCTGTTGTAATGTAGACGTGTTCTAAGTCTGATGTGCTATTACCAACTTGCATAATCTTACACTTGTATGGTTTCGATCCCTCTTATGGAAATGTACCTTCAACTTGAAACATTACAAAAAGTCTCGTATTAATGTTTCTTAAGCACGAACGTTGGAAAGTGCTACTCGTCTCGAGCCAAACGGAATGGGAAGGAGAGAATTGTCGTAATCATTCTGTACCTTTTTTATCGTCATTAAAATTAATACAAATCGTTATTTCTGTTTTTCTCGTTAATCAAATTAGCGTTCATCTAATCTAATCACAAACACGTAACTTTCCTCAGTTCTAAGGGTCGCGATTGTCGGTACTGCTTTTCCCAGACGTTCTATTCACAATGCGAGCTTCGCCCTTCGCGGCTCTGCCCCCTTTCCACGGCTCTACGCGGGCTCGCCCGTGACATCGCCTTCACCTAATCGGTCAAGCAAGCTACTCAATATCTGCTTCTTCATCCTGGCACTCTGCCCGTGAATATTTTCTCCAGGTCACGCCTGGCCATGTGCCCGAAGAACTGCAGAATCATTAGTTAATCGAGTTGGCTTTAAAGAAGTTTTCTTTTCCGGGTTTTCCTAAATTATGAGTTAATGTTTATTTTTGCATAAAAATGTCTGCCTTAAAACAGGTTGTACCTAGTTAGGCAGGCTAGACATGATCCAGAGAAATCTATTACCTAAGTTGTATGTAGTAGATAAAGTAATTGTTTTTTTGTTAACAAACTATGATTATTAATATCATTATTATTAATGTTTTTTTTTAACGAAAATCACTGTATTGCAGGATTTTTTTTGTTTAAAATAATAATTATTATTATAATAATCATGGTTTATTAACAAAACTAACAATTTCTTTATCTACTACATCCACACTTAGGTAATAGATTTCTCTGGATCATGTCTAGTCTGCCTAACTAGGGTACAACCTGTTTTAAGGCAGACATTTTTATGCAAAATAAACAATAACATGACTACCTACTAGTTAATATATTTTACAGTTAGACAATATCAATTATTTAAGATTTTTTTTGAGTAAATTTTCCGATTTTTCTCTACGTAAACCCAGTAACCAATTTTTTTATAAATTTATTTAATTGAATCCGGCTCACGGTTTTGCAATGTTCGGGTAACATATAGAATATTTTGGGGCCTAGAAACCTGAAATTTCTTTGCCCGAATTCAAAGTTTGTGGTAGACCCCATGACCCATCCTCTAGTTTGACTTCTAGTAGTGTGGTAGTGTTCCTTTTAGGATTTGGTAGAATAATTTTCTTTCACAAACATAATTATTCTACAATGTTTTGAGTACGTCCAAATACTTGCAGACTCACTGGATTTTCTCCCTAAGGATTTGTTCATATTTTAATTTGTTGCAACAGAGAGGGAATTTTTTTTGAGAAGGGAATATGGGAGTCTATGCATTTACAGGGCTCATTACCTGTCATTGGCTGTTTTAAGTTGCCACTTTACACACTGTGTAACATTCACCATTCTGCCTACGTTTGAACATCCACATTTCCTCCACTCTTCCATCTGTTGACTTTTGTAAGGTAAAGGAGCTGAAACCTTTATCATGTGGGTGAGATTCATCTGGCTGAACCAATTCACCTACTAGGCAACGCCTGAAAACAATTTTCCAATTTTTTATATTTCTTCTTTTACCAGGTAGTTGATTCAGCAATATTTTAAGTATGTCAGAATGCTAGCAGACTGGCTGGATTTTCTCCCTAGGGAGTTGTTCATATTTTAATTTGTTGCAACAGAGAGGGAAAATATTTTTGAGAAGGCAATATGGGAGTCTAGGCATTTACAGCAAATGACAGTTCATAGGCCCTGTAAATGCCTAGACTTCTATGTTACCTTCTCTAAAATGTTCTTCATATCGGTTGTAATATATTAATATGTACGTATATTGTTTATAAATTTTAATAATTCGTATATATTTTAATGATAATTAGACATAAGTTAATATTGGGACATTCATGTATCATGTTTGTACTATTTTAAGAAAAAAAACAAATTTAATTACCAGCATACGGCCGGTAGCGGTTTTAGTATTGTTTTTTAGTTTTTAAAATTTTTTTGTACCTAACTATTTTATTTTATTCAGAAAACATACAGTCATATATAATTAGTATTAAAAACCACAATTTTTTTAACATAAAAAACCAATTAAGTTTTTATAAATTATGCCAAAGATATAAACACTAAATTATACATTTTTTTAAAAATAAATAAATTCAAGTGAGAAAAGAATAATAGTTAACATTTGTGTTTTCCATGAAGGTTATCGTTGGTAATAAATTAGAATAAATAAAAATATAGAATGCACACTCCGAGCCATCCATGCACACACACATGAACGCACATTTAAAACATACATAAACATATACATTACATGCGGCACATATACATAGCATAAACCACTCAAGATGCACATTCAGCAACTATCCCAAATAATCGACCCCATGAAGAAATTTTTTGTACAAATGCAACGTACGGTTAAAAATATCTACATCAATACTGAGTCCATTATAATTTCTACCGGTACGTCTAATGAATGAATTCGAGGTATAATTGTTTTTACATGTTGGTATATAAAAAAAGAAATTTAATCTGGGATAGCGAAGAAGACAACGGAAACCAATGTTTTGTAAAAGATACGCCACGGCGAATCATCCATATTATTTAGAATTTTGAAAAGAAAAATTGAATCACACGTAAGGCGCCTTTTTTGTAGTGATTATATATTAAAACTAATCAAAGATGCGCCGTAATCATTTTCAATGTTACGATATTCAACGATATTCTAGGCTCCTTATAAATTTCTTTTGAATGTTCTCGATTAGATTAATATATACATTATACTGAGGGGACCATACTAATGAAGCGAATTCAGTATGGAGATGTTATTTCTTCGGCTCTCCGTGGGATCCTCAACATTCGACGCCAACACCACATCCCGAAGGCATCTATTCTCGCCTGCTCACGCGCTTTAATTTTTCATGTTTCTACGCCATATGAAAATACTGCAAACACGAGCGTACGTACTACGTCCATTTTTGTTTTCTTTGAGATGCCCCGATCTTGCCAGATACGTAACAGACGCCTTGTAATTTAGTTTATACAATCAGCACAACGCAACGCGTACGGATCGATCGCGATCGTCTAGAGCTAGAGTCGTAAGCACAAGCGGCACAGAGTGTTCGTTCGTATGTAGCCGAAATGAGATCGAAATACTATTTTGATAGCATTATAATAAAATAGTTACATGAGATACGAATATTGATTTAAAATTACGTAATTTTACTAAAAAGCGCTAAAAGATATTACAAATACTAGTATAATACTAGTAGATCTTTAATAATACTAGTAGATCTTTAACTTCAAAAAACATCAAAAGTTGAAAGAATTGAAGGAATATAGATGTTCAAATATGGGCAGAATGGTGAATGTTACACAGTGTGTAAAGTGGCCACTTAAACCAGCCATTGACGGGTCGTAAGCCCTGTAGATTGCCTAGACTTCTATATTACCTTATCTTAAATGTTCTTTATCTCTGTTGTAATATGTTAAATACTAGTAGCTTTGTTTTAAGACACGTTACATGACAGGGAAAACCAGGTTTAGGTCTATCGGGTAGTTGTCGAGATTTATTTATTTATTTATTAATCAAGGTCTTTTGCCATGTACTTTTTTTATTAAAAAGGTCATGCTGTTTTGAAACTTAACTTAAGTTCATATTATTATTTTTATTTTCTACTTAAGTACCTTGAAATATATAACTATATAAGGACATTCAATTCATCTAATCTTCACATTTGTTTGAAAATGCCCTAACAAGGCGAAACAATTGTCACGAAATTTTTGTTTTTATATTTGTAAAAATAAAATAAAGTGTCTAGTAGACTCAAATCAGTGTTTGATTTCTAATATTATAAGTTTAAATATGGAGTTCTACAAAACAAACACCAAATCAATCAATTAATATTATTACTTGAAATTTTCCTGAAAATGAATCAAAATATAGTGTAAAAACTTGGTGTTGTGTATTCAATTCAAAGCCTTTTACAGCAGTTCAATAAAAACTGTCTATTCATTCTTGCCTCTGACTACACCTAACACCTCAAATAATCCAAGCAACATTACTTCGCAGAGATTTTTTGGCACGGTGGGTATATTGCAATAATTACATTTTTAGACATGCCTAGCTTCCGTGGCGCAGTTGGTTAGACGGCTAACTGTGAAACTATCGTCGCGAGCTCGGTTCCCGCCAGTTGCAAGAAAGAAATCTAAGAAATACTTTTCAATTGGTTCGGGGGTTTGTGGTGAATTTTTCATCACTTCCTTCCACATCCTCTCTTTCCTAGTTGACAAGCCTCTAAAATAGAAACTTAGCGAAGCTTTGAAAAAAAAAATGTTGTCGAGGAGTAAACGAGGAGTGAACGAGGTGTGAAGAATACCTCGTCCTAGGAGGAAAATTTAGGTGGACTGTATTGTTGGGGAAGGAAGGTTGCGCAACTCCACTTAACTGCTGATGATAAGGCGTGACGTGTGATGGAACCTTGCTGCCGAAGCTGGCGGTCGTGAGACGCTGGCGCTTGTATGGAGCTGGTGGTCTAAATAGACGCTGGCAAAGCTCGCTTGTTAAATGGTTTGTTGGAAGCACATCACTTGTTAATACTGAATGTGTAAGGTTTTTTTCCGGCACTCACACGTGGAATTATTGTTACGTGGAGTGCGCTAGGAAATGGGAAGGATGGGTAGGTAGTTATATATTTGGTTGAGAGTAGGTCTGAACAGTAGTAGAACTTATCTGACTTTGAACTAGCTTTAAATTAACTTTATCAGAATCAACTTTGAATAATTCCGTGTATTTTAAAAATAAAAGCCTGATTATGACAAGTCGTGCTGAGTTTTTAGATACCAATATATATTCACTTTGAACGAATCCCAAAAATATTTAAAAAATATAATTCAAACAGAATTGATCTTAATATTTTCATATCAAAAAAATATCTACGTATCTGTGTGTGACATTCTTCCTAGACAAGTTGACGTAATATTTTTTGTAAGGTTATTTTCACAAGACGGCTCAACGATTTTTTATTTATTTTAGTATAAACAACTACTCAAAAGAATATTGCTGATACTTTTTTATCATATCGTCGCTTTAGTTCGTTTTTGTCCAACAGACCATTTTTTAACGAAGTTGGGTTAAGTGTACAGAAGTTCTTATTTATAGAATTAATATGAAAAATACATATTTTTAAAAATTGTTTAAGGGGTGTTATTTAACGAATTTTGTCTTAAGTTGTGATCATTATTTCTGCCTATTTCGTAAAAAAAAAACTTTGAAGCTATATTTCTGCAGATTTGTGTTTTGATCCGTTGGTATATAATATAAAAATCAGCAACTGTCCTTGTCAGGGTGCAAGATGGAACGCTTGCAACTTTTCAGCAAGTCCGTATGTGAACTTCACACTTTTTAGCTTATCAACACGTGTCCTTTATGCTTTTAATCAAATCGGTATGTGACCTTTATATTTTTCCAAATCAATATTTGAGCCTAAATTTTTTCATTTTATGATATTCACACTTTAAAAAAATCAGATTGTGGCATTACGATTTTTCAGCAAGTCATTATGTCACTTCACATTTCACACTTGTTAACAAATCGGTATGTGAACTTCACATTTTTTTGCAAAAGCAATATGTGAAATTCACAATTTCAGCAAGTCAGTTTGTTACATGACTATTTTTCAGCAAGCCACTTTGTGAGCTACACACTTTTGGAAGTCAATATGTGAGCTTGACATTTTTCTATTAAAGCAATATGTGATATTGACACTTTCAGCCAGTCAGTGAGTTTAATTCGGTTTTTTAACAAGTCAGTATGTGACCTTTCTTTTTTTCAGCAATTCAGTGAGTGGCCTTTTCTTTTTTCAGCGTGTCAGTATGTGACCTTCGCTTTACTCAGCATGTCAGCGTGCCACGTTACTAAGATGACGTTACTGTTCGCAGGTCCACGGGTAACTTCAGTAGCCCGGTGGTTAGTATCGGGGCCCCCCCTCCCCCCGCGCCGCGCTCCGCCCCCACCAGCCCGCTGCAGCCGCCCACGCCCAGCCCTCACCACGACAAGTAAGTACCACTTTTAACACAACACATATAATAAAATTCTGCTTCTATAGTCTAGGATAAATTACCTTATATTTCACTAGCTTAATTATTGAATTGGTGTTGAACCCAGAAACTCGTTTTTACGTTTTTTATTTTATTTATTTCGAATACAAAAAGATGTACAGGTTCAATTAATATATTTTTTAAAAACTATATAAAATGTATACATATAGTGGGGCAGCTATACAATTATATGTATTCACTAAATAATACTGTAATAAAGCGACGACAGCTTAAAGTTTAAACTATATAAATATACTAAAATAAGTTAAATATGGACAAAACAAAGAGATACTGGGAAGGAAAAGAAAGATATTGATAAGGAGTGGTAAAGGATGATTGAAGGAAAGTAAGAGTGGAAAATTGCATTTGTTTTAATGATTAAATGAATTATGAATGAAGAGCATGCATCAAGCCCATTATCCCTATATATACGGAAAATAATGAGATTCCAGCTGTGTTCTTCTTCTTTTGGTGTCATTCCCGTTTTCAGGCGTTGACTCCATCATGTGCCACAAATTGCACCAATAGCCTGCCTGTATTTATTTATTTCACATAAAACTTTATATTTTTTTATTTTCTGTGTACTCTACTCACTGGGCATAACCTGTGTCGAGGCATTCATTTACATTATTTTTATATTATGTTCTAGTACATAATAAATAAATATAATATAGTAAATAACACTGTATGGATATAAACGTAAAATATAAATAGCAGACATGCAACAATAATTCCGAGTTCAAATAGACTACTGTTTTGGTGGGGTGACCATCTCGAGGCAGTTTTCGGGACCTAAATCCAGAAGCCATTTTTCAACAAATAATTTGAATTTCTGTTTATTTGTATTCAATTTTAAATCAAGAGTTTGAGTGTTGTAAATTTTGGGAGCAAGGTACATGTGACTCCTCTGACCAAACGATGTTATCATTTTATGTGGCACGAATAGTTGTCTCTTTTTTTATCTTGTTTCATAGATTTTACTTTATTTACTCCCACCAATTTTATGTGTGTAATCGAGAAGTGCCCTAGCGTACAGTTGCCTGACGTCCAGAACACCTACTCGTTTAAACACCTCCGTTGTTTTGATAAGGACCCCGAGCAGAGCCTTGAGTACATACTAACGTGCTATTTCCAAGGTATGCATTGCACTTTTCTGGCTCCACCCAATGCAATTATTCCGTAATCTATAATGGTTTGACACATTGAGTAGTATACTTGATTTAAAGTTTTTTTGTCAAGAATGTTTCTTATGCTATTCTTCCAATGTTTAAATATGGATGTTTAAACATGGGCAGATTGGTGAATGTTACACAGCATGCAAAGTGGCTACTTAAACCAGCCAATGACAGGTCATAAGCCCTGTAAATGCCTAGACTTCCATATCCCTTTTTAAAAATGTTTTCCCTCTCTGTTGCAACAAATGTTAAATAATTTTATGTTTCTATTAGCAATAGTTAAAACACATATTTACAAATTATTAAGCATCACTACAACTACTACCATCGCGCTATTTTCCCGTAGGGATAGGCAAAGAGAATGCACCGCCACACACGTCTATCCTGGCATATATTCCTAGCTTCTCTGTTGCAACAAATTTAGAATGACATAATTGCATTTAAAAAAAACCTTTTTTTGGATACGATCCAAACAAGACATCGATTAATACATATATTAATAAAAAATAAAATGTCTAAACTTCCATATTCCCAACACCTTATCTCTATTGAATAATTGCCCGGTAGACGAATTTGTGTACCTGGGAAGTATGTTTACTAGGGATGGAAAGACCGAGAAAGATATTGAAAGGAGGGTGAGTGCCGGGACGGGAACAGGGTAAACGGTGCACTGAAATCTACTTTGGCAAACAAATGTTTATCGCAGGAGGCTAAACTTGCAGTTCACAACGGAGTTCTTGTGCCAACTATAAAAGTATGGAATTGGAAAAATGATGATGAAAGTAGGTTGAATGCTGTCGAAATGTGATCCCTCAGGCGAATGTGTGGTAAACCGATGTAGTTGGTTTGGACATGTAGAGCGAATAGACAGCGAAAGAACGGCTAGAAGGATCTACGATGCAAATGTCGATGGATGCAAAAAACGAAGAAGACCGAGAAAGACATGGCACGATCGAGTCCATCAAATACTTGAAGATGGACATGTCAAAAGTAGGAATAATCGGCGTGCGTGCATGAGAAGATGTATGAATGTAGAGAGAGCGAGGTATGTATGCCAAGATATAGTGATATGGCGTTCTATCCTCTCTGCCTACCCCTGCGGGGAAAAGGCGTGATGGTTTGTTTGTTTGTTTGCCTTAAAATTTATGAAAAGACAAGAAAAATTCTGGAGGATCTCACAACTTACACGATATGCATTTAGACTTTAGGCTTAGACGGTTGGACCTTGTAATATTGTAATATTGATAATATATTGTTTTGGTCAACACTGCGTTCATAGTTCATAATTATTTACATCGATACATAAATATTATCTCTCTTTAATAAAATAATAGTACTTAAAATGAATAATAAACATTCTTAAACTGTGTTACTTTACGTGACGCTTGTCAGTTTGACTTAGGGGTAGTTCAGCCCTTCGGGAAATTGTATATAAAAAAAGTATTCTAACGCGCGGAAAAAATTAAAGCGTTAAATTGTACTGCGAATTTTCTCGAAAATGTAAGAAACAAATCATGTAATAAATACGAACTATTTTGAACGACGCCGACGTCGGCCTCCTGGTGCAGTGGTCAATGCGTTTGCCTACCATGCAAGTGGTCTCGGGTTCGATTCCCGACATGGTTGAAATGAAATATTTATTAAAAAAAGTGTTTTTACACTAGAATACTTCATAGTCCCTGGACTGATAACTGAAGCGTAAGACTGATCATCTTACATTCATGTTACAAAAAATTATCAAGATACGCTGCGATTGGTGTACCAATGCGGTGCCCTATGTACCATTAGGTGCGGAAAGGGAATCGCGATGGCGAGAACATGATTAGATGGGTTATTAAATGTCGCCTTCCAGTGTTATTGCAGCTGATTAAGATCAAATTGTAGATAGATACAGGACGTTTAGTATTTATCGATAATTATGTAGATAAATATGCGCATTACATGTACAATCTCTAACTATATCCTTGGAAACATTCGTTATGAAAAAAAACAAAACTAACTTCATTTATCAAATTGGTGGAATAACTTATCATCGAAAACCGCTTTTTTTTAATCACAATTAAATTCAATTAAATTTTTATTTATTTATCAATATGTACATTACAAAATGGAATATCTTAATGCATACATATAGAAATAATTAAAATATTAAGGTAAAATTAGGTATACATGGTGTTCTTTAAACCCTGTCACATCCGAAACCACGATGATCGGTATAAGCAAGAAGACATATTGGCACATTAAAATAAATTTTTCGAACGAATAAAATTTACAAGAATTAAATATGAAAAAAAAAAACAAATGGTTGCTTACTGTACACTGTCAACCGCGCTGCAGGACCCCCTTCGCTTCTCCTCGCAGAAGCACGCAACCATTTGTTTTTTAATACTTTTTTTTTTTTTAATTTGTTCGTTCTAAATATTTTTTTTAATATGCTAATATGTCTTCTTGTCCTTACTGATCATCGTGGATTCAGATGAGACAGGGTTTAAAGAACGCCCTGTATATAAAAATGACACATAAGTATACATATTAGCCAGAGAATAATAAAATAATAATCTTGTAACGAAAAACTCCCTCAGAGACGTGAAAAATGTCAATGTCCAAAGTAATATTGTTCAACATAGAGATAGCCCTTCCAACAGGCATAACCATTGGCAGGTTGGTCCTGTATATTGGAATGTACAATAGGCCAGGAGGCCCGGCCTAATCACAGTGGTGAATTACAGCACAAAACACCCAGGCTTGAGAAAAATCACAATTAGTTTCTGCGTTCTCGCCGGAAAAAGAACCCGGAACCTTCCGTTCGTGAGACAAGCGTCTTAACCACTACACCGCGGAGACCGCCAATTGAACGTAGTTATGCAGAGAGCAGCCAGCCATGGAAAAGTAAAACTGAGATAATAGCACTTTTATGAAAAGAGCGAATAATCAAATCTACACAATAGTTGGAATGTTTTTGGCTTTGGCAAATGATAAACAATGAATACAATAGTTTTATTTATACTACAAACAAGAATCTTATTATGTATTTGACCAGTTTTAATGTTTTTTAAAGTACCGTAAAATTTTTCTAGTGTTGTGGGTGTTTTCTGCAAATTGAGAAATGCCGTTTTTGTGATCGACAGGTGGTATTACAGTTTTTTGTATGAAAGCGGTCTGGCTGTTTTTAGCAAAACATAAAATTGACAATACTGTACCCGATAACACCAATATATTTTTTTTTAATTGTGGACTGGGTGCTTTCTGCATAACTACGTTCACTTGATTATCATAAAAAAGTTCACTCGGCTTTTTCAAATGCAATAGGTTTATTATCCTAAAAAGTACATTTTTAATTAGGTTTGCAAGACGTAAATCAACACAAAATATGTGTTCTATAAAGGGTTAAAGCACAAATGATTTGATTTCTGAATAAATAAAATATTTAAATCATAAAAATAATAAAACACTCGAGCGATAAAAGAGGCGATCGAGACGTACAAACATCTCGACAAGAGAGATGATTGGATGCTTTTAAAATCACCCGTAGCTCAATCACAAATAACTATAATGAACATGCTTAAGTTATCTCAGTCATAAGTCGCTCGTTTCGATTTGTTTTTTGTTTTCCTCGTAAATAAATACAGTTCACTAACGAAAAATCGGCGTTTACTAAAAAAAAATACAATAATATTGCGATTGCAAAATAATTAGGAGTATCTAATATGAAAAAGTGAAAAATAAATTACAATTACTATGGGGACAGCTTTTTTGACATTTGGCTTGCCAACCGCCGGCTAAATGAAATATATAGCATGATAAATAATAAATAAATAAAAATAGCAGTTTTGGGATATTTTCCATATTTACACTGGTGAAATTGAAATATGTGATTGCGCAGCAGGATTATACGTCGCGAAACGTAAATATTTTGATATTTAATATTAGGTGTTCAAGGATGTTCCATTGTGATCGCGAATACGATAAACAACCATGGTGAGAAATTGTTATCACGTCGCTTATTAGCACGTCGATAGTTATTTGTTATTGAGTTACTGGTACCTAGTTATAAAGACATCACATAAAAGCGTAGACTGTGAAGCGTCACAGATTTCGAATTGAAGCTGTAGACAGAGACGACTGTGACACGGTACAAATCCTAAGTACTTATCGTTATAGGCGGCCTCCGTGGTGTAGTGGTCAAGACGCTTGACTCACGCACGGAAGGTTCCGGGTTCGATTCCCGGTGAGAACACAAAAATTAAAATGTGATTTTTCTCAAGCCTGGTTGCTCTGTAATGTAATTCACCACTGTAATTGGGCCTCCTGGCCTGTTGTGGTGCAAAAAAAATAAAAATATATTACACATCTCTTAACACAAATATCATCAACCCTGATGATGGACGCTGTAATGCGATCCAAAACGTCGGTAAATAGTACGAACGACACACGGCATAATAACTCATTGTGAATAATAAAACAACTTTGTTTTTAAACTAATTTTTTTCCACCGACCGATTTCAAAGCTTTACGAGCTTCTTTATCAAGGTGTAATTAACTAATTAATTTTATTCTATTTTATTTTAACAATGTACTAAATAGTAGGTTGCTAAAGAAGCTTGTGTAGCTTTAAAACCGGTCAGTAAAAAAAAACTAAGTGTTAAAAAACATAGCTGTTTTATTACTATAATGAATAGTTACAAAGTTAAGTTAATAAATTTTATATTTATAATAAAAACATTTTTATTTTAAGTGATCTTTTTGTGTAATGCTTCTTAAGTAACTTTTACACTGGTAACTTAAACACGCAATAATTAAGTTATGAAAAAACATTCAGTGGACAAACTAAACCCAGTAGAACACATCAACGACGCACAGTTTTTTGTCTTTCATTAGAGTATATACTCTAAGCTCCTAATTCACTTTATTTCCTTTTACCTGTTAACATGACAGATCAGATTAATTCACTACCCAGCAAAACAAAAAGTAAAGATTTTCAAATAATAACACTCGTAAACTCTGAATCAACATGATGGATATATTTGTTTACCAAGAGTCCTTATTAAAAAAAAATACATCATCATTTTTCCCTTTCCACACCTAATGGTGCATAGGGCACTGCATTGGTGCACCAATCGCAGCGTATCTTGATCATTTTTGTTGCATAAAGGTAAGATGATCAGTCTTACGCTTCAGGTACCAGTCCAGGGACTTTGAAATATTCTAGTTTGAAAACACCCATTTAAATAAATATTTCACATCAACCATGTCGGGAACCGAACCCGAGGCCTCTTGCATGGCAGGCTAACGCGCTGACCATTACACCACGAGGCCGAAATCAAATATCAAACAGTATTCAAATAAGCAATAATAGTTTGTCATCGGGTGCTCAGACATTAAAAATAGCGTTGATTAATAATTTAAAAAAATAATAGTACAGATTATTATTATTAATCAATATATTTCATAAATGGTACATGTTTTTTTTAATCTATACAAATCTACTTTTATACATCTAGTAAATACTAAAACTGTAACTCTCCAAAAAAAGATACTAGCTCTTGTGCTTGGAGAGTGACTTACACTGTTATAGTTATTTATTTATTAGAATTTATATAATTTTGAATATACGAGTAAATGAGAAAAATAAACTTATAGGATATAAAAGGAAAAACAGAAAATAATAATACATTCATACTAATTAAAATTTAAAGCAGTTTTCACACTTGTTTAAAAAAAATATTTAAATTTACTTTTAATTTATTTATTGAAATATTAGTTTTAATGGTTTTTAGTTAATTGGGGAGATTATTGTAATTTTTGACACCTTTGAAGACAAAGCTATTTTGACCATTACTTGTGTGGAATTTAGGGATTTTAATATTATTTTGGTATCTGAGTATTCATTTCTGGGTATTTATTTCAAATTCTTTTATTTTTTCTTCTTTATAAATTTGTATAGTGAATTTATTTTATAAATAGTGTCTACTTTCTTTCTACTGAATATGTTTAGGTTTTTTTTTAAATAAAAATCTTGTGTAATTTTTAGGTTTAATTTTTTTAATGAATTTTGGGTGGACAGAAATTCATGTTTTAACAAAAATACATTAAGCCAAATATGTTAATATTTTTTTAATGTAAAATGCAGATTTGCCGTTTATGTAACTAAAATAAAAAATACAATAAATTACTGTGTGAACTTTAAATATTTTATAAAGAATTTCCGCATTGAATGTTGAGGGTTTCTTTAAAATTACTTTAATAATTAATCTTTGTACTATTTTAAGATGGTTTATATATACATAATATTGATATGTTAAAAATAAAATTTGTTCTTAAAACTGCAACTAAAATAAAATCGTATAGCTAAGCAAAATACTAAATGCTTTAATTTTTTATGATGTAGAATTTATTTTATTATTATTGTTACAGTTGTAGTGTATTGCAAAAAAATAATATGGTGTTGTTGAAATGGTGTTAGGGTCATCTCGAAACCGGACACTGTGAACAAACGGCCTTAGGGTTAAATAACCGGCTTTTGCACAGTGATAAAATTAATCACGTGTTATTTTATTCAATTACACGAGAGCCTCTGCCGTTGCGTGGCATTTCAAAGAATTTAGATTGGACAACTACAAACATGCAATATATATATTATATATTTGTATTTGTGCAAATCACTGGAGAGGATAAGGACCAGTTTATTATGACCACCATTCCCCTTCACGTACCTTATGTTTTTGTCCGTGTCAGGGCAGATAAAAAAATATAGTTCTGCGTGTGAAATGGTTCAAAATTAAACAGCGGAGAGACTACGAGTATCATATCTCACTTACTATATGTTCAATGTAAGCCCTAACCCTGTTTGTTTTTTTTACAATATACATAAAAGCTAAAACAGAGTATTCAAAAATAAAGGATAGTTACATAGCAATAAAATACACATTAAAAGTAAAAATAGTAAACAAAAAAATCCCGCAAAGGTATGGCCTATAATAAATAGACAGTTATAATATTTTTGTGTAACATAAGAAAGAGAAAATAAAATGTTCTGTAAAAGATTATATGGTATTTTTTTAAAATAGTAATTAAAAGGAAAAAAATATAAAAAAACATAAAAATATTCCTTAAAGGGAAACAAAATATATCATAGAAAAAAAATAGTTTATATCTTTAGTTTGAATCCGGGATAGTGCGTGTTTTTTAAAAGAAGGAAAATTTTGAAAGTTTGGAATCAATGAAATGTTATCAAAAAAGAATTAAAAATTTTTGGGCCTATAAAATATGCATGTCTCTGTGCGAGCCTCGTCTTGCAATGTGGTATTTCTAACACTCGATTTCTTCTTTGACTTGATCTATTTGAATTACTTGTAAATAAATTTTGGTTCTTAAATATATATTTTAAACATTGAAAACAATATTTTGTCTTATGTCTAAAAGTTTAGCTTCTTGGAACAATTGGAAAGAGCGAAAAGTGCGATTTTTGTGAAGCATTATTTTTAATATAAATTTTTGAACAGTTTCTAATGGTTTAATATATATGTATGTATATCTGTGAAAAATTTTAACGCTTACCGAGGCCGCCATTACAAACGATATCTTCATCGGTACATATCGAAACGGTATACTTAACTTTTCTGCTATCTGTATCTTCTTTGGTATGGCAAATTTTAAACTACCGACATGTTAATGCGTTCATTACGTCATCTCAGACGTTATTTGATCAAATTCAACAAATAGCTGGCGCTGAAACTTTACTCCGCGTTCAATGCTAAATTAAAATTAAAGTATCTCTCTTTCGTATTTTAAATAGGCTTCTGTGACAAAAAGTAGCCACTTCAAAAGAGGACGCAAAGGAGTTGGCAGCCGAAAGAGATTCACGGAGGCTCTTTATAGATACCATGTGCTCCAATTAGGGAGCGGACATGTAATGATGATGATTTAACTTTAAAAATGCAATATGTCAATTAGTGAAATGTTAGTTACCAACTTGTGCCAGAAACCCGTCGATATGATTGTCTTTTTCACTATAATATATCGCTAGCCCAAAGCAGCAGTGAGATATCTCTGACGAACCTATTCTCAGATAATCAGACTTTGAGGTGTGCGAAGGGTCTGACGGAATTAAATTATTTAACGTAGATTATGGATACTATATTTTCACATAGGTTAACTATCGAATTTCAATAAAAAAAAAATTGAAAACATTAATTTATTTAAGTTCTTAACATATCGGCATGTATATCTCAAAAACGGAAATTTCGGGTTTATCTCACTGTTGCTTTGGGCTAGCGATATGTTCAAAATGGAATTCATCCGTTAATTTATTAATACAAAATAAATTCCTTTCTTAACTGTAATTTTCGTAAACAATGAATTGAAAATTCGCACGTATAATTTTATTGTAGCTTTCAAATTATTCGTTTGAATGCGATGTTTTGGCCGCAACTGTACTCGCCCAATCCGCCTCGCGTGCGGAGTGTGGAGTGGAACAGGCAAGTGGCTAGTCGCAAGATACGAGTCCGTAGCGGTTCAACTTGTAAACTGCAGTTTGTACGTTTGTAGTGATTTCGTTTAGTAGGCGTTCGGCGTTCGGCGCAGTTCGGCGTTCGTGCATCGGTCTCGCGTGTAGTGAATCTTACCGGTCGCCGTATTACCGAATGCGATCATTTTTTGTAATTTACATATCTAAATGCCGGTGCAGTGTTTGGTCGGCACTATTTTTAGTTTGTGCCGTGTTTTGTTATTGTTATTGTGAGCGACGTTCTTCTCAGTATTGAACGGAGTTTATTGCGCCTGAAACTATTTTGAGCGAGGATTCAATCAATTCCAAACATATTTTTAGGTTTTTGACGTCTTGGTGAGTTGCAAGAGTAACTCGAATCACAATTCGATCTTTTTACTACTCATGTCTACATACATTGCAAGCGAATAAAACGCTAAAACATCGCTATATTCGAGTTTCCGAGTATCACATTTACTGCATTTTTATTTATAAAATCTCATTATCGTTGCAATTTATGCTTTTGTTAGTATTTTAGCCTTAGCAATTATCCAAAAAAATTCTTCGTCCTTAGGCCCTTTTCACACATGCAACACGAATCCACCCGGCCCGGTAATTTTCCCGGGTACACCCTACAAAAGGTGACGCATTTTGTATGCGTTTGTAGGATGTACCCGGTAAAATTACTGGGCCGGGTGGATTGGCATGGCATGTGTGAAAAGGACCCTACGTTCAACTAGAACTATGTATTGGGTGTTAACATAAGTTGTGTCCGTTTTTATAAAAAATTAAAAATGAGCATTAATATGTTAAAGGTTATATTATTTTTTTATTATTTATTTATTTAACTTTTTGTAGATAATGTACATTGGCGGGCTTTTTGCCGAATGGCAATTTCTTCCAACCAATCAATAAAATAAAAGTTATTTTTATAATTCAAGTGAAAACATATTCAATAGAAAATGAACATATAAAAAAAAAGCCAAAGATTATTAAAAGTAGAAATAAATGTATTTGTGTATAAATTACCTTAAATCAATACTATTCTCAATGGGAAAAAGAGATTAAGGAAGAGAAAGGAGATGTTTCTTTAGACGTGATTTAAATAGAGATACTGCAGTAACATCTTTGATGGTGGATGGGAGATGATTCCACAGTCGAGCCACATGGACACTATATGAGTTAGAGAAGAAAGAGGAATTGTGGATGGGTATTAAGAGAGTGCTTTGAGAATTAGAACGAAGAGGTAAACCGTCGAAATTTTTACGCAGGTGTATAGGAGCGTTAGGACTGTGAAGCACATTGAACAGAAGTGAGAGGGAGTGATATGAGGGAGTCTCTCCACTGTCAAATCAAGTTCGTGTATATATAAATGAACACCCGAGCTTAAAGGGTTAAGGGAAGAAGCGGGGTCAATAACGACATTCCTAAAAAAAACTACACAGGGAGAGATTCGCACCCTTAAATAAATTAGTAAATCCTTATTACAACGCACGAAGAGACAGTCGTATAAGAAGGAAGGAAGGGGGAAAATTTAACCCTTTATAGGGAAAATCAATTATTTGAATTTCAAATGTTATATTTGAAAATACTTATTGCCCACATAAAAAAAAAAAAGTTTTTGGATTTTCAGAAAAACTGAATTTTTCATCGGTCAATATATTGACTAATGATTGTTTCGAGTCATGTTAGAAAAATAAAAATACACAGATATTCTTTACAAAAATTGATTATTAAATTTTATATCATAAACGATTACAAATAATCATTAAGTATAAATATCAGTAATTACATTTTTTAAAAACTGTTTTGACAGCGGCATAAACACATGGATTTCTGGGTAACCGCGCCAACTTCACGCGGTTGGAACAATAACTTAACCAACTACCGTTCTGGACAACGTATTGAAGTAATATAGTTGAAATTTCTATGGGCGGTATTGGAGATATGACCCTTAAAGCGACTGGTTAATATATATACCAATTTCAGCCTTTGCCCTGTAAAAAAGTTAAAGCTAGTGCAACAACAATGTGCGACAAAATGTCATTCAGAATAATTTGTGCCGGTTTTCCAATATTCGCCAGGCCACGATGCAACAGGCGAATTAAGCTATTTTAGTCACGGACAAATTGTTGTATTTAAAAGTTGGCCGGTAAAGAATGACAATAATTGGCATAGGTATTACGCCTATTTGAAAGTACAGACTGACATTCGCGAGCACTTACTGCATAAAATATGTCATCACTGCAATACACTATCATCAACAGTATGAAGGCTGTCTGGAGATAGGATGTTTACTCAGCGACAATCAAATGCCGCCTATATAACGCCTGCATAACACCTATTCTCCTCTACGGATGCGAATCGTGGCACCTCACTGGGCCAAAACAGCAAAATACTGAGTTTCGAGAATAGGTGTCTCGGAAGAATCTCGGGTGTGCGGTGGTTTGACTTTGTACGGAATTAAGTAATAAGGGAACGGACGCAGCAAACTCCAGTGACAACTGTCGTCAAGCGAAGGCGATACTGTTGGCTAGGCCATATACTGCGAATGCCTTCCGAGAGCCTAAACCACGCTTGCTTACTTTACAAGGCATCAGGTTTTCGACGTCTTGCGCGACGCGAACCTGACTTGGGAGGATGCACAGCAGCTATCAGCCGACAGAGATGCCTGGAGGATCTTCGTGGATACCATATGCTCCAACTGATTTGTAATACACTAGCGTATCATAGAAAAGTGTGATTGACGTGTGGCTAACACGTGCGTAGCCTACACCAACCTTCCATACACTCGATCTTTAATTAACAGGTGTTTCTAGCGATAATAATTCATCGGCCTTAAAACCCTATCTTATGATAAACAATTTATTTCGCTCGATACGGATTAAAATATTAAATCCGATGTAATGTTTTTAAAATTGTACACGTAGAAAACCGAAATTAACATTGTCATTCGCATTGCGTCTGATACAACTATATATATATTTATTTCTGTTAAACTTCGGGTCACAGGCGTCTAGAAACTGCGACACCTCTCCAAAATCGTTCGGAAGTGAATACATCGGTAATTAGAAACAAATAATGCCAGTAATAATAAATGTAAAATATAGAATACTTTTAACTTAAGTTTTAAGAGACGCGTTCGGAATTGGCCAGTGTACGCAAAACACACCACAATGGCATTAATTCGTTATTTGATCAGCTGTCAATGCAAAACGTACCTCTAAGAATATCATTATTATTCTGTTTGTGGAAGTAGTGTGATGACAGAATCTAAGTAAATGACGTGATGCTGCATAATAATAGAGTACAGGTATAAAACAGTATCCACCAATTAAAGGTGTACGTGTATGCGTCTCGCGCTTTGTTCACTCTTATTTATTTACCGTTCAATAAAACCCGTTTTCCGGCGAAGTAGCTCATTGACCTTCAATATTCGACGGTTATTCGTTCAATTTCTTTTAGAAACTTGTGGCTTAGTTCCTGCATCCTGTCTTAACGACAAAACAACTCGATCGTAGTGCCCTTTATGTTAATTTTACATTATTCAAAGCGTCCATAACATACCCGAATCCGTTTTAACGACTAAATGTCTTTCTTCGGATTCACTCATACGAGCGAGTAATGTTTTTTTTTTCATTACGAATTGATTATATTTCTTCCTCTACCAACCGACTTCAGTAAGAAAAACCGCACCGCGAACAAATATTTTCATTTACAACATTCAATGTCCCTTTCACATCATCATCATCATTCCATGTCCGCTTCCTATTTGGAGCATATGGTATCCACAAAGAGCCTCCATGCATCTCCTTCAGCTGCCGACGAACAGTCAGCAGTGGACGTCCAGGGCGTCGAGAACCTGATGCCTTGTAAAGTAGGCAAGCGTAGTCAAGGCTCTCAGGAGGCATCCGCAGCACATGGCCAAGCCAACCGTATCGCCTCCGCTTGACGACAGTTGTCACCGGAGTTTGCTGCGTCCGTTATCTTATTACTTCATTCCTCGCAAAGTTAAAACACCGCACAACGAGATTCTTCTAAGACACCTATTCTCAAAACTCCCTTTCATTGTCGCTCTAAAACCCCCTCATCGTCTACAAGGTAAATCCATCACCCAGTTAGAACCCCTTAATGTCGACAGTAAAAGGATCAGTATCTACTCTTCGGAGTACCAGAACGCCCCCGGGTGACCCTCGAAGATGGTCACCGGCGGCGCACTCGAAAGCAGCAGACTTACCGAGGACTACTGGTTGCAAATCAACCTCGACCAGCATGGATCCATTCCTCCCGCGCATCTGTAATCTACGGGTGCAGTAGGCCAGGAGTTTACCTCGGTCGAGATCGAGGGCCCCCCGACGAGTCCCACCTTTCAATCCACCCCTCCACAAAGGCAGAAAACGCCATCAAGTTGCTCGTATTTGCCACTAGCTCGGTACACTAAACATTACTACTATTTAATGAATGGTTCTGGTTTTATATTATACCATACATAATTTCAGGGACGAAGGAGCATATGAAGCAAGTGAGGCTGAGCCTCATTAAGAAATCATTGCTATTCACCAGTACCTAATATGTATTTTTATTCGAATTATATCAACACACTATGAAGATAAATAACTACCAACCAATATAAAAATGCTTAAAGATGCCTGCAAACATGGTCCGTACCGTGTTGTTTACTGTGTGTACCTACTTAACATTTACGCATATTATACTTAAAATCTGAGCTTCACTAGAAATTTGGTATTAAAGACGCCACTGCATAATTTCAATGGCATCATCACTCGTTACCGGTGCGGTTTGCGACAGACACCCAACAATACGTACAATCGATAATATGCCGTATCATTCGTATTTTGTATCAATAGAAATTCTCAATTCACTATTGAATCAAATTAGTTGTAAAAAAAAACACGTCGATATGCGTATGTCAAAACAATTCATTCTGGTTTCCTAAATTGTCACGGATTATGGCACAAATTGTAGTTCCGATATCTTATCATACCTCGTATTGATTATATTATTTTTATAGAAATCGAATTTTATTACTGAACTTAATCTTATCGCAAAGAGCTGATAGCTGTTTTTCCTTCGATTCGCAATTTTGCCGGTGCCAAATATAGTATATTTTATAAATATACATACAACTGAAATTTTGCTCTCTACTTTGTATAATTTGATTATGAAGTTCAGCGCTACGGGACGTTTGATATAAAATTGTTTTACACGCGGTAAAAATTAGAGCATTAAATTGTGCAGCGAAGTTTCTTGAAAATGTATGAAAAAAAGAATAAAATTGACTGCTTTAAATGGCGTCAAAAGCTCTTCTAAATTAGCCAACGATAGAGTGTTGTGATAGATTTCCGGTTTCCGGGAACCCAACCCACCAATCGGGGCAACTCACCGAAGAGAACTAATGAAGTCACGCTCGGAGTAATCAAAAAATTACAAAATATTAAATCATCGTAGCGATGATAATGCGATACATGAAAACAATGAAAAAATGGTTTAGTTTAATGGTCTATTTATTTTACAAATAATGATGATATATTTTTTTAATGCTGATCTTCCTTATTAGTTTCCCGTCATTTCTTATTTAGTCAGAGTTAGAAGCTACCCGGGTACCAGCATCAAACGTTTTTTCAATTTTAATTTATTCATTTAAATTAGGTCACATTTTACATATTATATTCATGAAATTTTTATGGCTTTTAGGGTATTTAGGCTTTGCCTTAAGCCATAATAATAATGGAAATAATTGTTAATTATAACAAATAATAACATTAAAAAATAATAATAATAAGATTTTCTAATAGTGAGTTATTTACAACTCGTTGAAAATGGCCCTCAAAATTAAATATTTGGGTAAATCATAAGAACGCAAATATTTCTTTTTCTATAAAAAAAAAAAAAAAAAAAAACAAATCACAACAGGGATGGAGAATACCTTAAAGAAGGGGATATGGAAGTCTAGGCATTGGCTGGTTTAAGTGGCCACTTTACACACTGTGTAACATTCACAATTTTTTCCTATGTTTGAACTTCCATAATTCTTCAATTCTTCCATTTGTTGATTTTAGTAAAGTTAAAGAGTTGTCAACAAACATTTGGACAAACTCAAATATTGTAATAAAACCAACTGGTCCAAGAAGTTTAAAAATCGGAAAATTGTTTTCAGGCGTCGCCTAGTATGTGAAATAATTCAGTCAGATGAATCTCTTCACAACAATAAAGGTTTCAGCTCTTTGACTTCACTAAAATCAACAAATGGAAGAATCGATGAAATATGGATGGCAAAATGATAATTTATTTCGCAAATAGGTGTTTCATTATTCTAATTTTCTTGATCCATATTTATTTTTTCTTTGCTGTAATTAAGAATAGCGAAGATAATAAAAAAATAGCGATAAATGTAATACTCGTATATTTTTATAACATTTACTTTCCCATTATTTCCTCGAAGACTGAATAAAGCAAGTGATAAACTAACCAATACCCGGTTTCTGTCTAAGGCAAATAATGACAGCTAAAGATAGAAATCAATTATAGAACGTCGCGTCGTATCGATTTTCCTTATAAACACACCTAGTCCACGTGCGTAGTGCTGACCACGTGTACACGTGACAGTATTCCAGCTTTTATTTATCACGTCTGCTTAACCGAACTTAATAATGCTTAAATTATAACTTGGCTTCTGTTCGTATCTACATAATAATATTATCAAAACTATTCGTTATATATACCCAAATATCTACACCATTTTCTATTTTTTTTGTATGTACGTGTCTTAGAGTTTTTTTATTAATCAATATATTTTTCATAAATTGTACATGTTTTTTTAATCTAATACAAATCTACTTTTATACATCTAGTAAACGTTCCAACTGTAACTCTCCAAAAAAGAGACTAGCTCTTATGCTTGGAGAGTGACTTACACTGTTATAGTTATTTATTTATTAGAATTTCTATAATTTTGAATATAAGTTTTTTTGAATATGAATTTTTGAATATGAATATTTTGAATATGAGAATTTTGAATATGAATTTGAATGAGGAAAAAAAGTTATAGGATATAAAAAGAAAAACAGAATACTAATTAAAATATAATGCAGTATTTAGACGGGTTTAAAAAAAATACTTCAAATTTACTTTGAATTTATTTATTGATTTATTAGTTTTAATAGTTTTTAGTTCATTGGGGAGATTATTGTAATTTTTGATACCTTTGCAGACAAAGCTATTTCGACCATGACTTGTGTGGAATTTGGGGATTTTCATATTATTTTGGTAACTGGGTGACTTATTCATCTCAAATTCTTTCATTTTTTCTTCTTTAGAAATTTGAATAGTTGAATTTATTTTATAAAGAATTTCCGTGTTGAATGTTGAGGGTTTATTTAAAATCACTTTAATAATGAATCTTCGTACTATTTTAAGAGGGTTTAATATATTGGCATATGCACCACCCCACCCCATCCATCAATACCATATTGTAACATAGTTTGTACAATTGAGTAATAAGCTGTTTTTAAATTATTGATTTTTAAAATATTTCTTAATCTTATAAATATGTGTATATATATATATATATATATACACTTGGTTGTCTCTCCGATTTGTAATCCTCAATATAATATTTATAAAAATCGCATTGAACATATTCAAACTGTTTTCTTAGACAATTAGATTTTTAAAATAATGTTACGTTTTCAAGTAGGACTGAGTCCGCTAATAATCATAAAATTCTAAATCTCGCAACTCGGCGTATCATGTTGGATATGAGATTTCTCTATAAAATTGTTAACAACCTAATCAATAGCCCAGAAATTGTTAGAAGCATTTCATATCAAGTCCCTGTCCGTAGAACTCGTCATTCTGTACTCTTCGGCATTCCGAGCTCGCATACTAATAATCTGAAGAATACAGACTGCCCATAGTGACATCGACATATTACACTGTAAATACTATAGTTTTATCAGATCTGTTATAGACATTTTTAATTTATCTTCTGCTTAACTTTTAAGTTTTACTTTTACAAACATCTACTACCTACCTGCATCTTATGAATTATTGTTGGTTGTGATTTTTTTAGTAATAAACAGAAATGTTCATGGAAGCAGAGAGAGGGGAGAGGAGGATAGAGTTGGAACTATACCATGTCTTCTCCCTTTATGAACTTTTTTTAGGATTTAATTTTTTTCCCCTCCTTTTTTATTTATTTTCTTTTATTGAGGAAACATACAGTACAATTACATAGTTTTATAGTATATACCGTTAGACTTAACTCTAATGGAACAGTAAAGTTTCCATATTATATTATTATTATATCTAATCTTAATTCTATGATCTAAGGTTATCATCTTTTGTACCTCGAGCTTGTTAAAAATACTGTATGGTTTCCATAATAAATAAATAAATGTTATCGATAGAACTTATCTCGCAACTATCTTAGCGATGTTTAAAGAGGTCAACATATTTCTATAGATGCTCATAGTCACGTTTAGAACTCAAACATCGCAGATGTTCGGAGGCGTCTTCTCCAAACAAGGAAATACGTTACAAAAGTAAGACGATTCTTACTTAGATTTCTAGTGGGTCTAATTGCTAAATCTACTTCAAAAGCACAATATCCAACATTTTTACTAGGTCAGGTTGTGCGTACACATTAATCTCCGCTAAGACAAACACCTCTCTAATTTCGCTTCGCAATTTAGCTATGTTTTTTGCGAAGTTCCGTTGGGCAATAGTCTAGCCGATTTTCTCAGCGACCGACTGTCTCAGGTAAGCTGTACCGGTTTGTGCTGGTACTTGATTACTCTGTTGTGTGTCCATAGTCCATTCCGTATACATCTCTTCATTCACATACCGTTCATCAATTGTGCCGAACTCACTGACATATGTATTGTAGCAATGCTATTGATATCATGCAGAAACGTTTGAGATTAAATAATTAGATAAACTTACGGTACAAAAATATGTGTACGGGCTTATTGCTACACGCAATATCTCCCAGCCAACCAATAACTTACTGGTGGAAATTTGGTCAAAATTATGCATTTTTAAATGATTTAAAACCAACATTTTTTAATTAAAACTATTTTTAGTTGGCAGACAGACCTTGTACGTACTATCAATAATAAATAAATAAACTCCTGTTAAACGTACAACTTGACGAGGAAAGAAATGCATAGAATGTGAGATCGGGTAAGGAGTTTGAAAAGGAGACAAGAAGAGGATCCAGGAAAAAAAGGAATAAAAACTAGGAGGAATAAGGGCTCAAAGGATATATAATAATGTTTCATGCGTTTCGTAAAGGTGGCCAAAGAAGGTGCACATTTTATATGAAGAGGTAGCTCGTTCCAAACTCTGACACCTTGAACAGAAAATAATAATAATTTTTGCATTACATTCGGTGTTTTGCCTGTTTTTATTTCTAAACTCCTTATTTTAGTGCAGAAACAAAAATGTACCCTCGTTTATTCCATGTTTTATGGAAATGATTACTAAGTAACACTTGTTTGTCTTCTGGAACATTGTTCGATGATAAATTTACCGTATCCTGATGAAGGGTATTGTTCTGTCAACTCGTGTGGATAATTTTGATAAAATACTTATTTTTTTGTCGCATCAGTTGACACTTCTGTTTCTTCCTTTGAAAATGTTTATGTTTTTGAAAAGGACGGTTTACTTCACTGTATTTAGTCGGCTTGTCTCGATGAACTCGTGCCCTTACTCGCCTTTTCTCAATCGACCCCAGTACTCGTATCAGACATTACAATACTTTGTTATCTTCAAATACTAGAGAATCATTTGCTCGTGTGTCGTTATTTTTCGTTTGAAACCTCACTTGCAGTTGGTCGTGATATGTTATCACGTCTTACAAAGAACTGACGTTTATCATTCCTTTGTCGCATATTTATTTTGTTTTCTGTCTATAACTCTCCCGCTTGTATCTGCAGCCACCTGTTGGTTTCACCTGTTGCACGGTGCACAATCCGATGGACATTGACATTTCGTCATTCGGTAATCTTTATAGTTACTTTATCTTTCCACCTGTTGGGTATTTACGTACCATCTGAAATTGCGGTGTCTACAGGTGCCGATTATGAAAAGTTAATAAAACGGAATTATCTGCCGCTTTAAAAGATAACGAAAACTTAAAAGGATATGAATGTGATAATGCTTTTTAAATGTTTCGTTCTGAGTTTTTGCACACGTTTCCGCTAACAAAATGCTTAACCTACACGACGCCGACGTGTATTTCTTTCATTTCCCCTTCTCTGTTCGTGCTGGATCCTCGAAAGTCTGGGTTCAGCGGAACATAAGGGTTTACATATCGTAACAATTATGTATTTGTTGGAAATTGTCATGCCATGTCTTTCTCGGTCTTTCTCTATTTCTGCAACATTCGCATTTTAAATATTCTTAGCCGTTCTTTCGCTGTCCATTCGCTCTACATGTCCAAACCAGCGCAGAGCTCCTTTTTTTATTTTGTCGATAATGCTTATTTAAGCCTTACATAATGTACGGATCTCAACATTTGTGCATCTATCGTACATAGTTTTACCACACATTCGCCCGAGAGATCTCATTTCGACAGCATTCGGCCTACTTTCATCCCTGTTTTTCCGAGTCCATACTTCGCTCCCATACATCAGGGTCGGGACCAGGACTCCATTGTGAACTGCTATTTTTTTCTCTTGCGACAAATATTTATTTTCCAAGGTTGAATTAAGTGCACCTTTCACTCTGTTCCCGGCACTCACCCTCCTTCCAATATTTTTCTCAGTCATTACATCCCTAGTAAACATACTTCCTAGATACACAAATTCCCATATATATTCCCATAATACACATTTACCGATTCACAGTGATTTCACATTTAGTCATACTTTCATTTCTTTCAAAAACCATCACATTCGATTTATCGACATTCATCAGCAAATCGTTTCCCTTGCATACATCGTAGACCTTTGTTACCATGTCTGTATGCAAAAATAGAGTGATGTGGCGTTCTATCCTCTCTGCCTACCCCTACGGGGAAACGGCGTGATGGTTTGTTGTTGTTGTTAACATTTATGTAAATGATGTGGAAAATGTGATTCATTGTAAATCCGTAAAATACTTTAATATTATACTGCATAAATAACGTCTATTAAGTTACATTACGTGCCTACGTCCCGATACTAACAAGAAACGCCTTTAGCTACATATATGGTCAGATGAGGAACAGTGCAACAAAAAAAGTCTTATTAATTGATTTCATGAACACTTTTCTTGCAGTAAATCAACAGTTCATCCTTCAGTTTGACATAAAAACATAAGTGATTTGCTGAAGTCACTTACTTGTTACTTGTTACACTGCTCCTCAGGTCTGGAGGCCCCCAGTGGGTATTAAAATACTTCATTTCGATCAATTTTAGCTAAGAATAACTGGCAAGCCTTTTTAATTTATTAAACGGCTTACACACAAAATATTAAAATAGCATCGAAATGACTTTTTCAATCACACTTTACACAGACAAAATCAGTGTTTCAATTGCTACAAAAATCATTAATACTGTTATCAAATTAACTTTGTTTTAAGCTGGCGGATATCAAATTCTCATAGGCTGTAAAAATATAGGAAATATTATTACTGTTATACTGTTCCCCACTTGAATTTACTTTTAATAAAAATTCAAAGATATTGGACTGTTAAAAAAAACTATCTATACAGGTGTTCTTTAAACCCTGTCACATCCGAAACCACGATGATCAGTATGAGCAAGAAGACATATTGGCACATTAAAATATTTTTTTGGAACGAATAAAATTTTTAAAAATAAAACATCAAAAAAAGCAAATGGTTGCTTACTTCTGCAGGGGTGAAACGAGGGGGGGAAGGGGGGAGTCTGACACTGCGCCGCGCTCCCCTCACTTCTCCTCTGCAGAAGTAAGCAACCATTGGTTTTTTTAAAGTATTTTATTTCAATTTTTTTTCTTTGTTCTAAATATTTTTTAAAATATGCTATTATGTCTTCTTACCTATACTGATCATCGCAGTTTCGGATGTGACAGGGTTTAAAGAACACCCTGTATATATAATAATATTTTAGCCACGTGAAACCTGCGTCACATTTTGTTGCACTCCTACTTATTTTTTTTATTATTTGTCAGTTTGTGTCGAGAAAGTATTATTTATATTTTAGATTATTCCTAATGTCACGTCAGTCACTGCACCTCGAACGAATATAGCGATCAACTTGCAACGCATGTAGATAGATACAATGATACGTTATTTATCGTGTGATTGTCAAAAATGATAGTTGTTTTCCTTCTAGAAGCTTAAAAATATCGAGAAGTGGATTTCAAATACGTATCGCGAACATTAGACTTGAGTTCCATGGACGGATCCGTAGGTCGTTTTGAGTCTTCGGCTTGTTAGCTCGACACGTCAGTGCGGCGGTGATGGTCAGTGTACCCGCGAACTCCGCGAACTCAGCGCCGCAAATGGTGGCTCCCTCGCCCGGAGAAGACGACAATAAGTCGTACGAGGAATACTCCTCCGACACCTCGGGGGACTCCAAGACCTCTTCTTTAAATGGCGATGGGTAAGAACTCTTTCATTTATGTAATAAATTTATATCGTCGGTCGGCGTGCATTCCCGCCGATCTACCGAATCAACCTTTTCCAGGAGACGGAAAAACTGTTATTAAAATTCGATCTAACGCATTATTTACTCCGGTCCGCGGTGCTGTTCTTTTTCAGAAAGCTCGCCTCCTATTGGTTCCACGCATATTAAGTAACATCCAATATGAGTTATAAATCCCCCAATATGAAAATAGCATTATTGTCAAAATTGTACATTGGGAGGTAATGCACGCCGACCGGCGCGGCGATATGTCTTCTCAAAATTGCGACATTTTACCTACAAATTAATAACTTCATTCAAAAACAAGTTTAAAATTTCACCTGTCAAATATTTACTTACTAAATACGATAAAAACTTTAATGTATTTTCTCGTAGAGACGATATTACATATCTACATATTTGTTTATGTGTATTAGTTTTTAAATTCGTTATTTATTTATTTTGGCGAAGAAATATTTGCGTTCTTACTTTCGCAAATATTTATATTTATGAGACTATTTTCTAAAAGTCGTTACAAACTGTTCTATGAGAATGGGAACCAATTTCTGGAAAAGCGCGGTTCGAACCTAGAACCTCTGATCCGTGAGCTCGCTACCGCGGGACCACAACTCGATATAACTGTATAATTTTTAAATAATACAACTATGTTTAAAATTGCTAGACACCGACAAAGATAATTTTTCCATACATTTTAAAGAAATGTTTCTATGAAATTTTGTTTGTAACATAAATAACAAAATCGACGCCATTACCTAAAAAAAAATACCAACATTACAATTTTCGGGTAGTAATTCCAAATCGATTTTATTACTAATTTTCGTGGACAATGAAAAATACAGTTTTGTGCGTTACTTCTTTATAGTTTCAGATCGTTCCATCTACGTGTACATGTACATGTACATGTGTAGTTGTAACACATGTAGTTGGAAAGATCTGTGCTCTCCGAAACTATCGGGTGTTAACACTGGGTGTGTCCGTTTTTTTTACAAATTTAAAAATGAGCAACGAAAGTAAACCGAAACAAAACAAAGCAAAACAAAAATGGTAAAGGTTTTGCGTCATTCGATAGATAATTTTCTGCTCTACAAGATATTGTTTAATTTTATTTATTATATATATACGGCCTAAGCAACGATAGTTATCAGTTGTATGAAGAAACATATTTTGTACAAGAAACTGAACAAAAATAACATAAAACTATGTAGCAAAGACAAACAAGGGGAAAAAAATGATATACAATATATTCATAAACACGATCAACATATAAGACTTAGGCGTTTATGTTACATAACATATTATATTATTATATTCGATTATTAGCCTTCAAAATGGAATGTGAAGCACACAATAGTGGCATTTTCGACACCCTTCTGGCCGTGTTCAATCGAGGAACAAAGGAGGAATTATTGACTAGTTTGTTGCAAAATAATGAAGGAGAATTATCGGGGTCGGTATTAAATAAGAACGCTTTTCTCGAAAACCGTCATGAAAGTTTCATTATAAAACTTTTACTTTAAGTATGGGCGCTAACATAAGTTTTGTTCGTCTTTTTTCCGAATGAAAGACGACAAATTGCAACAAATTATTCAATAACGTATTCTCCTTCATTTTTTCAAATGACGTACCTTATAACGTTATTTCGAATGACGTACCTTATAATCAATATCAATACCCTTAAAACTCTCTTCTGTTCCCTAGTTCGCCCGCACCTAGCCCGCACCTATTCCCCTGTTATCTGGTCACCATATTATGATGTTCACATCAAAAATATTGAATCAGTTCAACATCGATTTTTAAGAAAGATAGGCAGGAGGTTGGGCTTATCCAGAGGGCGACCTTCTAGTCCTATTTAAAATTCTCAACTCACTCTTTGATGCGCCTGAACTACTGAGCTCAATAAAATTAAATATCCCAAATAGAAACCTCAGACAAAACTAACTCTTTCATACCGATACCCGTAGAACTAACTATGGTTTTCATTCCCTTATGCCCAGAATTCTTAGGTCTGCCAACAAACATACCAGTCTTGATTTCTTCGATAAAAAGTTGTCTTCTTTCAAACGATCACTGAATCAAATTAAATTATAAACACCTCTCTCCCGCTTCCACTTCCCACCGAGTCTACTATATACCATTGTGTCTTTCTACTTTCCTTTATAATAATTTTCTATGTATAAATATGTCCTTAAAACGCCCATTGGTCGTATATATAAATAAATAAATAACGTTATTTCGAATGACGTACCTTATAACGTTATTTCGAATGACGTACCTTGTAACCTTCACCATTTTGATTTACTTTTGTTGCTCATTTTTTAATTTGATAAAAAACGGATACAACTTATGTTTACATTAGTGCTTCAAAATAAATTCAATTGGTCTCACAACGAAGTTATGTCGATCAAGCACCTATCGGACCTATGTATTAGGTAAAATGCGTGTCAAAGAAAATCTACTCTCAGGTCACCATTTGATTCAGGCAGAGAAAAAATTGACAAAATCTGGCGCTGCCCAAACACTGGGTTTGGAGATCGGCCCCTCTGCCTGGAACCGATTGCCTTCACACTTCACCCTTGCGAATCATCGACAGTCCCAGAGTCCCAGTTATTTCAGATCTCGACAAAAATCACACTACTTCTACTACCCTCAATTAATCCCCCTGAAATCGGAAATACGATATGTAATTTTAGCTTAGTTAGAATGTAAGTTTACGCATAAAATTGTAAAGCGCCCTTGAGATGATTTTTTACATAAATCAGCCAAATATTATTCTTATTGTTATAGTGTTTTTATTTAATATATTAATATATTCTTCGGGAATTGCACTGTCTACGTTTTTCACAGAGGGTGGAATACAAACTCTGTTGGCTTATGTATAAGTCACTGCACAACTCTGCTCCAGAATATCTAAGGGAACTCTGCATTCCAGATAAACTAGCTGACAGACGTCTTACGCTTAGATCAGCTACATCTACGTCGAAAGGAAAAGTTATTATACCTCTACGCAAACAGCGCACTAAATTCGGCGAACGTGCATTTGCGGTCGTAGGCCCTACGGCATGGAATGCTCTCCCAGCAGAGGTCCGAAACTGTGAGAGTGAAGCGATGTTTCGGAAGAAACTTAAAACCCACTTGTTCTCTGAATCATTTGAATAAAATTTATATCTTTATATAATCACTTCGTAAAGCGCCCTTGAGGTATTATATTACGAAAATGGCGCTATATAAGTTATCCATGGTTATTATTATTATTATAATATCTATTATATCTCATAGTGGATCGCGCACGGACGTACGTGTCAAATATGAACCATTTTCAAGTAATGTACGATGTAAGATGTAAGTAACATCGCACGCGAATTAGAATCAATTCTTTATCTAAGAATCGCTAGACAAACTAACCGTTTCATGGATAATCGTCATTAGACCATCAACAATCAACACGCGTTATTTTTACCTGTATGACGCACCTGACGCCATAGAACGTACCTTACAATCTGTAGAATAAACAAATGTCTTCGTAGTTTACTCAATCACCGAAAATATGTTTCAATTTATATACTTCTTCTTGGACCAGGTGGATTTATCAACAATCTTTTGAGTTTGTCCAAATTTTTGTAGACAAATACTGTATTCAACCCCCTAGGGAGCTGTTAATATTAGCGTAATACAACAGAGATGAACATTTTAGAATATTTTCAGGCGTTGCCTAGTATGTAGGTGAAATAATTCAATCGTACGAATCTCACCCGCAACAATAAAGGTTTCAGCTCTTTAACTTCACAAACAGATAGAAGAATTGAAGGAATATATATGTTCAAATATAGGCAGAATGGTGAATATTACACAGTGTTTAAAGTGGCCACTTTAAACAGCCAATGACAGATCATAAGCCCTGTGGATGCCTAGACTTCTAAATTTCCTTCTCTAAAATGTTCGTCATGTATCTAAAATTTAAATTTATTTCTTTAATAATTTTATAATTCAATTCAGCAATTAATTTTGATAGTAAAAATAAAAATGGGTTCAAACTGTCAGTAGGGTCGCAGTGAGTCACATCTTGCTGGAGGGTGTGATGCGCCCAGTTGCATTCCACCGGCAACACTACTGACTAGTCCTACTCGTTAGCGTCCACGTCGCGAACCCCGGGCAATGGGATCGCACTCATAACGGTGTGATCACAGCAGATGACGAGAGGTTAAAGGCGAGTTTCTGGTGCCTTTAAACCAGAATTATCCAGCTAAGGGAAGGTAACCCTGACAGAAAAATCTACCAGAGAAGGCAACGGGAAACCACTCTGGTCATCTTTTCCCAGGAATCACTGTGGCGAGTACATCCAATAAGCAGTTGTCCTGGCTGCGGAGTAGCGCAGGACCGAGATACTTTCGCTGTAGTGATCGCCAACGTCGGGGGGACCTGACAAGGCACTGCAAGAAGAAGTAAAAATAAAATATGAATAGTAATACATATTTATGGTACAATAATTATATCTGTGGGTGCAATATATAATTTTATGTTTCGATTAGCAATAGTTAAAATTCATATTTACAAATTATTAAGCATCACTATTTTCAAGTTTATTCGATGATAATGTTTGTTGCTTGATCCTCAGTGCCTACGTATTTAGTTATTTTGATTACCTTTTCGTGTTTCCGAGGAATATTGCGTATTACTTCTAGGCCCGCCCTAAATCAATATTCGCGAGGTTTTCACTAATTGTCCACTATCTCTGTTCGCGAATATCCTAATCCTGCGAACACTCGCATATGGGGATCCGATAAGATATTTTTTAAAGATAAATAAACAAAATATCAAATAATATTATCAATATGTTTATTTTTACATATCACACCTCCGATACAAAAATCGGAATTATGAAAATACTGTCGGCCTCGTGGTGTAATCGTTCGATTCCCGATATAGTTGATATGAATCATCTATTTTAAAAGATGTTTTTACACTCGAATATTTCATTGACCCTGGACTGGTACCTGAAGCGTAAGACTGATTATCTTACCTCCATGTATGTACCAATGCAGCGCCCTGAGCACTAGAGGTGGGCATTTCGTTTTTTTTTAAATAAAAATTGCAATAACAGTGATTGCTTTACAAATTATGCTGTTTCGTGAAGACGTTTAAAAATTGACAGTTTTGTGCAGTTAGCGACAATTACAATACGAGTAGGTAGGTATTATATATAAAGATTTTAAGTTATGGCGAAGCGCGGTAAGGGAGTGCGGCGGGGCGTTGAATGTTTCGCGCTAACTGAAATGTATTTTTTTATTTACTTCTGCGCTTGGTTATGTGGTTATTGTTTTTTTTAAATGAGTTAATTTATTTTTGTGAAACTGTTTTAGGTGTTTTAGAAGGGTAACTGTTTTAAAACAGCAGTTAAAGTTTTTTTACCACTTCCACTACGCAACTTTAGTTGCGTAAAGGGAAATGATGGAGATGAATAAATTATAAAAAAAACACTCGTACGCTAAAAATTGTTTTAAAAAATATATATATTATTACAGTTGGATAATTTATGTAGCGCCGTTTTTGCGCAAATAACCTCAAGGGCGCTGTACAGTAAATGAATATCCCAGCACGTCTTGCAGCTACAAAGTATTAGAACAATTGGCTAGTCTGGAACTAAACTGTTCATTTAACATTTTTAGGTGAAATCGGAAATCTCATAAGAGCATTATTGAACTTAAAATATAATCTATACGAGCGAAAGTGGTCTATATGATATTTCTGCGCCCAAACATCTATTACTCAAAAGTGTCACTTTAAAATTTATGTTTTTTTTTATTTCATGCAATTCTAAAGTGCCATATTTAACAAGTTTTTTTTTATAAAAAATATATTTACTGGTTCTTATTGTTTCAATATCAAATATTTTTTTAATGCAGTGTTAACTGCTATGCTAACATAAGA
Organism: Micrasema longulum; assembly: GCF_059751315.1. Lineage (NCBI taxonomy): Eukaryota > Metazoa > Arthropoda > Insecta > Trichoptera > Brachycentridae > Micrasema > Micrasema longulum. The sequence goes on from NW_028279783.1 coordinate 189,744, forward strand.
ATGTAAAAGATTAACTTGTTTTTATTATAGTTGATTAATTTATATAGCGCCATTTTTGTGAATAAATAAATATCCCTGTACGTCTTACAGCTACAGAACGCGCATGGACGATTGGGATTTTAGTTCCTCGTTTCCAATTTTGACTATTTACATTATAACATATAGGAGCTAGATTACAGCACGTCTTGCAGCTACAGGGCGCATGAACGGTTAGAAATCTAGCTCCCATTTACATTATGTTTTAATTTAACAATGAAGTTTCGTGTTTAAATTTAAATAAATAAAGAAAACTGGTTTCTAAATAAAGCAGTTAGATTATAATAAGTCTTGCAGCTACTGGGCGCATGGACTGTTGAAATTCTAGACCCCATGAATGGTAAACAAGATTAAGTTGTTTGACAGTTAATAACATTTACATAAATATTTAAGCTAGATTACTTATACCAAAGATTCATCTACTTAAGGTGATTCTAAACGAAAATATGAAGCTAATTATTCATAGATGGCACTTTTATATTTTTTTATTGAAAAATGAAATTTTTACGTTTATTTTCAATGGAAATTTTACAAAATTTGGTTTTCGGAAACTTTACACTATATTGATTGTAACAAATACCATAGCAATATAATTAAGGTCTTTTCATAAAACGGTGCACAAAACAAAAATTAAGATATGTAATCACCTGAATGTCTCTATGGCACACTTAAATTAGCACTCTTAATTTTTTTTTAAAGTAAATGTAATCAACAATGTTTGAGTATGTCCAAATGCTTGCAGACTGGCTGGATTTCCTCCCTAGGGAGTTATTCATATTTAAATTTATTTCAACAGAGAGGGAAAACATTTTTGAGAAGGGAATATGGAAGTCTAGGCATTTACAGAATTTTACAGAACATTTATTCTGCCCATGTCTCAAACATTGTTTAATTACTACAAAAAATATAAAAATTACATAATTGTTTTCAGGCGTTACCTAGTAGGTGATTTGGTTCAGCCGGATGAATCTCACCCACGTGATAAAGGTTTCAGCTCTTTTACTTCACAAAAGTCAACAGATGGAAGATTTGAGGAAATGTGGATGTTGAAACATGGGCAGAATGCTAAATGTTACACAGTGTGTAAAGTGGCCACTTAAACCAGCCAATGACATGCCATAAGCCCTGTAAATGCCTAGACTTCCATATTCCCTTCTCAAAAATGTTTTCCCTCTCTGTTGAAATAAATTTCAATATAAATATAATCAGTTTGAAATTAATTCATTAATTTGTAGTACTCCCGGGAGTACAAAAAAAAAGTATAATTTAACAATAAACATTATTTACCAGTGGCGAACGGTGACTTTTTTTATAGGTAAGCTTTAATTTTTTTCATAATTTGTACCTGTATGTACATACATACATAAAAGTTATCTCGCAAATGAGTGGAGGCGTATAAAAAAAAAGTATATACAGGTACACGGATTCTTTTTCTATGGTTTTTTTGTAAAAACAACTTCATCTCTCCAGCTCCAGTTCCACCCGCTGGCAACAGAAGACGCAATACCTACTTATTTTTAATCAAAATAATTTTAACCAATTACCCAACAAACAAACAACAATTAATAACTTTGCGTAATATGTAGGTATATTCTCCATTATTTTTAGACAGTACATGTATGCAAAAGTTTTAAAAAATAAGGATAATAAAATAAGTTTATTCATAATTCCTTTTTGTTTGGCACTGATTAAAAACACCGTATATTTGTTTGTAATTTACATTTTATACTGCAAATATTTAGGTACTAATATAAAAGAAAGTAAACATTTTATTGAATTTAAATTAATTTTAGATTAGATTTAAATTAATTTATTTATGCCAAAATACATCATTTTAACTTTACATATTACATTACATAACATAGCAATAACATTCATTAGAAATATTCGCAATAATATTGCAACAAAAATTCTTCGTTTCCTTCTAAACTGAGAATGAATAATGCAAGAAATTGACGACACCGGGCGAGGCGCCACTAGCTAAAACGCGCGGACTAAAAAACTGGCGTCATATGTCAACAGAATACTATCAAACGAAAATGGTCTTTAGGAAATAACGCTCGAAATACTACTCTCCAAATAGAGAAGCTTGAAATAATATCTGTAATCTGCAAGTGAACTTAGCAAGGAAAATATACGCACTGGGTTTTTGAATGTTAAAATACAGTATACATTTTGTATTGAAAAATAAGCTGCAATAATCGGAACCGGGCAATGCGCTGGGTGCGCATTTAGCAGCTTATATTTATTTTTTGAGGAAGATATAAACAGTGACGTTAATTTATAACAAATAAAGATTATTTTATTTATTCTCCTATAATTAAAACTACCATAAAACATTATTATTGGTATTGAAATATAATGGTAAGCTGCGAATAATCGATTATATGGACGGTTCGCCCCTGTTATTTACTTACTATCTATATGGGTTCAATATAATCATTTAGTTGTACATATGAAACGGGTCCTACTGACATTACGACAATAACCAATGAACCAAAATTAATCTGTCTATAAATATGTAAAATTCAATTTGTTTATACTAACGTATACAACATACACAAGGCATATGTGTACATCGTAATATGTATGTAAGATTTATAAACTTAATATGTATCTTATAATTTATACAAATTGGCTACGGCCGTCAATAGTAGTCTGCATTACTTTACGGGCTGTTTAACCCATCACCCATCACGTAATGCAGACTGAAAACATAAGTTAGAAATTTATTTATAGGAAGCAGATAGCTGCTAAACTTCCGATATTTATTTATTTTATCAACATAAATGGCAAATCTGCCTTTTACAAAAAAATATAATACTAACATATTTGGCTTAATATTTTTTTCTTTTTTTAAAACACAAATTCAACCTAAAAATTAAACAGCATATTCAGTAGAAAGTTTAAACAATTCAAGAATAAATGTAAAAAACAAAATTAAATAATAAAACATTCTACAGTAATACAACAAGAAAATCATAAGTACTTTTTCATACAGCTGGGCAAAGTGAACAAAAAACTGTATATATTATGAAATGCATGAATAAATAAATACAATTACCATTCACCATCTTTGAAAAAGTTTAAAGGGTTTATTCTATAGGAACAATACCCTACACTAAATATATCAGATATGTGGGAATAACTATTGCCGAGTTCAAGAAGTCTGTTTAATACGGCATTGGCACCTGTCTAGTCATTGTATGTACATAAAAATAGATCCATATTATCCGCCGAAGTCGTATTCAGTAATCGAATTGCCCTAATAATGAGTGAATTCTGACTTTCATTTATACGGCTTCTAAGTGTGTAAAACAGTGCATAAGATCTCGCTCTAGTATAATTATTGGGAACATACAAACTGATCTCTTTCAGTATATTTGTATTATATACAGGGTGTTCTTTAAACCCTGTAACATCCGAAACTACGATGATCAGTATGGGCAAGAAGACATATTAGCACACTTAAAAAAGTAATTGGAACAAAGATTTTTTTTAAAAATTAACTGTTTAAAAACACAAATGGTTGCTTACCTCTGTATGGGAGAAGTGAGGAGAGCGCGGCCGCATATCAGGCTCCCCCCTCTCCCCCTCCTCGGTACCCCTCTGCAGAAGTAAGCAACCATTTGCGTTTTTGATACTTTATTTTTAAAATTTTATTTGTTCTAAAATTTTTTTTAAATTTAAATTTCAATTTATTCATTTATTCATATATATGTACATTACAAAATGGAATATCTTAATTTAAATATGTAGAAATAATTGAAATAATTAGGTAAAATTAGGTAAATATAAAAAAAAACACATTAGTATACATAATATCCAAAGAATAATATGTTATAGAAGTAAGAGAATCTTGTAACGAAAAACTCCCTCAGAGACGTGAAAAATGTCAATGTCCAAAGTGATATTGTTCAACATAGAGATAGCCCTTCCAACAGGCATAACCATTGGCAGGTTGGTCCTGTATATTGGAATGTGAAACAGTCTATGCTGACGCTGTCTAAGGTAATGTCCCAATATGTCTTCTTGCTCATACTGATCATCGTCGTTTCGGATGTGACAGTGTTTAATGAACACCCTGTATGCTTCCAGAAATGAGCTTATAGAAATGTTTCCCAAGGGTGTTGTAATCCAGCATACCTGCTAGAAATAATGTTATTATTTTCTTTAAGATATAAGTATCGCAAAAATCGCTTTTGAACCTTTATAAATAAATAAACACTCATTTGACCGCGGCCTTTTTTGAATAGTATTTTTTTGTGACCATTACAATAGTATAATAATCCTATAATATAATAATCCTATAAACGATTATATGGAAAAAAAAATTATAGATGAAACTGATTGTAATCGGCAGAAAAATAAATGGTTGATGTTTGTGTTTCAGAAGCGGCAAGCAGCCATCATGGTCGGGGGACGCGGGGTCGGGGGGCGCGGGGTCTGGGGGGGCGGCGCCGCCCGCCCACGTCAGCCACAAGGCTCGCCAGAAGAAGTTCCACAGACACTTCCCGCAGGCTTCCCTGGACGAGCGGGTGCTCAACTGTGAGTCGTGTTATATACAAACTATAAACATACATACCGGGCACAGCTCGCCCGCCGCATCTGCATGCTAAAAGAAGGTGATCCAGAAATAAGTTGAGATAAATTGAGGAAAAGAGGATGAGAGTTCTTTACTGACTGGGATTAAATTGATTGGACACGATCAATTTACCGAAATGATTACAAAACTTTTTAAATGCCTTTGAAATGCTTTTTGGATGTCACCAGATCTGTGTATCTGACAGGACCTATAAAAGGGCCACGGATAGTAGCCAGAAGCTCATTCGGTTTTTATAGATAGAGAAAGTGACAAGACCACAGGATGTGTTCGGAAGATTTATTAGGATATCCGCAGCGGCATGAAGCGGTATCGACAATATTAAAAACCCACTACATACCTGACACAAATGTATCCTCTGGTTACTCCGTATTTTACCCCGAAGAATAAAGTTATGTGTGATTTGGTGAAAGCACAAAGCTCCACATACCTGAAAACCGTTTTAAGGACCATGGATCTTTCTTCGATCGTTTCCCTGATACTCTAAACATTTTTTTTCTTCAATAAATCAGTTACTCATTGAAAATATAGTTATATACCTAGTTAGGTAACTTTAAAATCAGCATTTTTTAGTTAACCACTAAAAACACATCTTCGTATCCTCTTCCATAAATGCTACAAATACACAAGTCGTTCATTCAAATTATCATAATATGATGGCATCACAGCTTGTCTATTTGTAGCATTCATTTTCAGTAAGAAACAAAGATGTGTTTTTAGTGGTAAACTCAAGAATGCTAATTTTAAAGTTATCTAGTCATAGCATTGAGCCCGCGATATGGTATCCGTAAAGTCTCTCCAGGCCTCTCTGTCAACGACCGACTCTTGTACGCCGTCCCATGTTAGGTTCACGACTGCAAAAACCTAATGCTTTGTTAAGCAGCCGAGCGTGGTTAAGACTCTCGCCTCTGCTTAGTGACAATTCTTCCACATTTTCTACAAAGTCAAGTCAAAATAAAAAATTGTAACTGGATATTATGTTTTCACCTTCCAGACTACTCCTGCGCCCTTGTGGGAGACATCTTGCTGCAGGGCCACCTTTACATCACCAAGAATTACTTCGCCTTCTACTCTAATGTCTTCGGCTATGTAACCAAGGTGAGCTAACTCTTCTACTTATCTTCTGCCACATTGTGCCACGCAGTGCAGAGTTTATTATTGCCTTCGTGCCACACTGAATACTGACTCTGTCAAGCCACTTATGGTAATGAAATCGTTGCAAGAGTAACATATCAGTATTGATTAAAGATGTATGATTTCTCGTTTTTAAATATTTAAAATTATTTAGCATTTTTCTGGGCAAAAGCGTGTTAACAACACCAAAACAGTACCTGAGAATTTGTGAAATTCTACATTGTTGACACCAAACAAGACAAGGTTACAAATGATGAAATCAGACGAGAGTGCAAACCTGAGGCAGGTATAATTGATAAGATTAAGAAAGGATTACTTAGATGGTTTTGTCATGTGGAACGAATGGATAGCGAAAGAATGGTTGAACAGATATGTATATATGAGGGATAATAAATGGTAATTTAGGACTAGGACGATCAACAAAGACGTGGCATGATCAGATAAAGCAAAATCATGTCTAAAATAGACACAATTGAAGAGCATGTATGACAAGATGCATGAATGTGGAAGAAACCAGGTATGTGTGTCAGGATAGATGCATGTGGCGTTCCATCCTATCTACTTACCCCTACAGGGAAATAGCATGACGGTAGTTATAGTAACTACCTTTTTTTTGCAAACCTGTACTGCACAAAATTATTTATTATTTAATAAGGTGTGTTATTCCTATTCATATTCTTAGAGGGGGGGGTCAGTGCTATGCAAGCTCCTGATGTCACTGCGACCTGTAAAAATCTATTGTGACGGGTTCCTGTGACTAGTTCTCGCCCTCCAAGCCCAGGTCTATAAAGAGCCTAGCTTCTGTGTGGAAGGCGAGAGTCCTCATTTTGCCAAATCTCCCCCTCCATGCCCAGATCCCTAAAGTATCAGGCTATTAGGTAAGGGGCGAACATCATCAGGTTTAACCAACGGTCCCCCGAGGATGTGGTGTATTATTCACAACTTCCTTCCATATGCTCTCTTTTCTACCCGCTGACAAGCTTCTAAATTAGAGGCTTAACGGGTTATTCCCTTAAATTAAAATTTAAAACGTGTTAATTAAAGGCACTACAATTTTTAAAGATTTTGTTTAGATTAAGTCGGCAAAAGTGCAAACAACACGCGGTACAATAATGTAGAAAAATCACATTTATATTCTGGTTAGCAGGTTTTGTGGCATTGTCATCATTATGCATTTTTGGGATTAGAAAATTAATATGCGAGAAAATATCAATTATGATATTGATGTTTATTTTCTTTATAAGAATAAGCTGCTAAGTTTCTGTTTTAGAGGCATGTCAGCAGGTCGAAAAGCGAGAATATGGAACAAAGCTACGAAAAATTCACAACACTCCAACCAATTGAGAAAATAATATTTCTTGGATTTTTTCTTGCAAATGGCGGGAATCAAACCCGCAGCGCCAGTTTCAGTGTTATATGTATGTGTTACAATAAGAAAAACTGTATTTACAATCAATAATAATCCAATTCAATAGATGGATACTGTTTTGGTGAGGTAACCATATCAAAATATTGACAAAATGATAGTTCAACGGTTGTCTCTAATTTCTACAGCTCCTTATTCCGCTGTCGTCGGTGGTGCGTGTGAGCAAGGAGAAGATGGCTCGCATCATCCCCAACGCGGTGGGCGTGACCACACTGGAAGACAAGCACGTATTCGGGAGTCTCCTGTCACGGGACACCACCTACAAGCTCATGACGCAGGTGCTCAAGGCCTCTCCCGCTCCCATCGCTGAGCTCTCTCCTCTGCCCAAGGTGAGACGTCGTCCATGAAGAAATAGAACATCCGTATTGTGCCAAGTCATACCGCTAAATATAAAGACTTCAAAATCAGCATTCGTGAGATACCCACTGAAAAACACATGTTTTTATCCTCCTCCATAAATGCTACAAACAGGACAAGTCATGCATTCTAATCATTATAATATGATTTTAAAGAATCACTACTTGCCTATTGTAGGAATAATGGAGGGAGATACAAATATGTGTTTCTAGAGGATAACTAAAAAATTTTGATTTTGATGTTACCTAGTTGTAGTGCGATATAAACGTGTTTTTTTTTATTTCTATCAAAACCACAAATGCGCCATCGCGTGAATTAGATTTTTAAAAAGTCATTTAATGGGATGAAGTACCATTGTAATAGCATGAAATAGTGATGCACGTCCCACGTTCAGGGCGGCGTGGAATGGACGAGAGAGTGTACCATATCAAACGGTCTAAAATTCTAGAAAAGTAGACTATCAAATGTCCACACAAAAATTGTTCTAAGATCAGAATCTAAAAAATATTAGAACAAGGGCTAGGATTCACCAGCATTGCTTATAATAGTTGAGATACTCTATAAATTTCAAAAATTAATTTGATTTATTTTTAAGGTTCATCATCATCATTCCCCTTTCCGCACCTGACGCTGCGTAGGGAACTGCATTGGTACACCAATCGCAGCGTATCTTGATCATTTTTGTTAAATAAAGACTTACTTTAATAATCAGTCTTACGCTTCAGGTACCAGTGCAGGGACTATGAAATATTTGCATAACTGAAAATAACAGCGATGTAAAAATTTGTTTGTTAGGAGCTGCGGTTGGGTAAAGGGGAGTCGGAGGTGTCTCTGGACGAAGACTCATCGTGCTGCAGCCAATCAGGAGCCGAGGAGCGCACCCCCGCCCCTTCACCTCCCTCCCCGGTCCCCTCACCGAACCACAGGGACGGAAGTCGCCTCAGGGGGAACCGGACATCGGAAATAGACGCCGCCGTTCCCAGTCTCACTAGTGAGAGATCTTATTTTATTGTTAATTTAATGTATTTCATAGATTTTTATTCGCATATTTTTGCTCCTCAAAATTTATAAAACATATGTTTGTCCACTCTGGAGTCTGGAGTCCCTATTTTAAAAAAGACATAGAGTTGTTGGAGAAAGTCCAGAAAAGAGCAACTAAAATGGTAGTTTCTCTAAGAAATAAATCATACGAGGACCGCTTAAGGGAGCTCGGGTTAAGTTCGCCGGAAGAGCGGAGGCAGCGTGGTGACTCGATTGAAACATTCAAAATCTTAACTGAGCAATATAATATGTACCCAAGTTGAAATCAGTGTTCACCATGAATGAAAACCGCCATCTCAGAGGTCATTCATTGAAACTAAACACTATCTCCTTCTCATCCATCCCCAGGAAGAACTTCCTGACAAACCGAGTTGTGGAGAAATGGAATGGCCTTCTCGAGAAAGTGATTGGTGCTAGTTCAGTGTACATTTATATTAACTTTTGTATATTCACTACTCACAATATATCTAACCTAGTATTTTTTAACGATGTTTTGAGTATGTCCAAATAGGCCCTGTAAATGCCTAGATTTCCGTATTCCTTCTCAAAAATGTTTTCCCTCTCTGTTGCAACAAAATTAGTATTTTTGAGCTCTTTACATTTAATTTAAAATATATTTACACTTTAATTTTTTATGTTTTCTGGCATTTCCTCAGTAGTTCTGGGACATTGTTTTTGATTTCTTTTCCAGTCTTATGTTTTTAGATCATCTTGTTGCATAGTTATGAAAGGACTCAGATCATTACACATGATCAGTACAATCACAATATTCTAGTTTTCCCGCGTGACAGTGAAGGAATACAGTGTTAGTTCCAAATTGAGACTGCGGACAGATGTCCCAGATCCCGCTTAAAAATGAAGAAGAACGTAGTTATACAAACAACATTTGCCAAATACATAATCTCATAGAAAAAAAAACAATCGCATTCCAAACCACATAAGTACAGGTAAACGTCGTTTTGCTGATTTAAAAGTACGCCGGTTGGTGCCGGCGTGGGATTCCCCGGTTCAACCGACACCAGACGACAGTAGGCGCTGTGATTCTAATAGCAGACACACTTTTACACGTTGTTTTATTCTATTACCGTGTACGCGAGCAGCCTATTGTGCGTGTAAAATTGTTTCCGAGTTAGTTTTCGTTTTGTTTTTAAGAAAAATAATAAGGTATGATTACATTTATTATTTTATTATTATTGAAATGAAAAGAATATTAAAATAATTGTATTTTATGCAATGATTCTGCAAGAAAGGAAGCAACAATCAAAGCAAATTAAATTGGATGCTTTTTTCAAAAAAGTGTGAGAATTTAATTTAGTACCGACGAAGTTAATATTTATATCACGAGATTATTATTTATTTTGTAAACGAATTTAAACTTTATTTATTAAATACATTTATTTTGAATATACATATATAGGATGTGTTAAATAAACATGTTACATTGTTGTTAGAATTTTGACACGGAACCTAACCATATATCTTCCATTATGGTGGTTGGATGGTTTCTCTCGGAACCCCGGTGTAAAACGACGGTTACCTGTACATCAAAATATCAAGACAATACTGGCAAAGTCCTAACCCAGATCCTAACATGACCCTATCGAACTCACGTGAAATTCCCATTTGTCAAAACACCGATCCCTCACAAAACCCTAATCATCCAAACAACCTCTCAGACCTTGGAACAGACTGAGCGGGCTCTAGAGCACTTTCAGCGCGCGGCCCTCCCGAGATAGTTTACTATTTAGTTCTGTAAGATTCCACTTCCTGACGAGTGTGCGGTTGTTGCAGGCGTGTCCACCGTCCTGTCGCGCAAGGCGTCCATCCCGCTTCTCCTGGCGCAGGCCAGCGGCAGGAAGCGGCGCCTGCCCGTGCCCCCAGCGCCTCCGCCTCCCTACGCGCCCCCCGCCCCCGCCCTGCTCCTGCTGGCTGCCACGGCGCTGCTTGTCCTGCTGTTCCTGTCGGCCGGCCTTCTGCTCTATCGGATAGGAAAGGTCGGCGCACCCATCGACGTGAGTAGCAATCCCACTTTTATTTTGATTATATGTTTATTTTTAAGCCTCAAAAAGGGAACAGTCATGTTCCGAAACCGCTCGCTTAGTATATTAAATTTATTTTATACAAAGTAAATACATACAGTACTATCTGAGTAATCTGCCACCCTTAAAACCATACGGGTGTCCGATTAGTGAAAACGGCAGATTATAGTACATACATACAAAAGATGGTCAAATTTAAAACAAGTGTTTTGTAAAAATTGTTTTTATTGAGGAATTTGAACTTGCATCTTACAATTCAATTGATCCAACTTATTTATAAAATTACATACAATTAGAAACTATTTTTATTGATTATTTAACCCAATCTAAGCGCTGTGGTTTACAAAGCTTGGTGCTCGAGTCTAGTGGCGGATTACTGAATCCGACATATGAATACCAGCAAATTATGGAGCCTGATTTTGTGCTTTCAATTAGTAAAAATAACAGCAGATTATAGTAGTTGTCGGATTGTTATATTACTCGACATGGAAAATCACAAAGTTAGTGCTTCAAATAGATTCAATTAGTTTTAGATTCTTCTCAAAGGTACTGCTGCTGACAATCATTAAGAGGATTGAGGCAGGAGGGTAATTCGATGAATAAGTATTTTTGAATATAGGGATGTTTTGGGAGTAAATACGTTTGTATGAAGAAAAGTCAGACTGTATCCTCTTAACGTCTTAACATTACAATGAAAGCACCTCACATTCCCGAAACTGCTCATAAAGACTAGTGTCTTTCTTCCCCTTTAAACTTCGTACGTTTTCACAGCCTCGGGTGATGATTGTGTGTTTCATTTTAAGTTTGCTAACACTGTTTTTCTTGTTTTTGTATGCCATGTGTCAATAGTGCATCTTGAACAATATCAATTATGATTTTTCAGGACAATGTGTTGATGCTGAAGAGAGGCGACGATGTGTACAGCCAGATTCTCAAGTGGCACTCTCAACTACACACCAAGTCCGCTATACAAGTGCATGACTTCCTCCATTCCAATCTGGATCAGATAGCCAAGGTGAGATTCCACACCCGACTGAACTCACGAGCGACTATCCACAGTCGATTAGATTAATCAATAACAACCAACTCTGTTTGCAGGTACGACAATCTTTAGAAACATTATCCACTCTGATCGGGGGCATCGTGACAGACAAAATGGCTCCCGTGGACACTCGGCAGGGCGCGTACATCGGCAGGAGCGAGGAGGAGCGCAGCTCGGGAGCCAACACCGACAGTTAACAGCCCCTGGGAAGTCCCCAGCTCTGCGCGCGCTCTGCTCCTATCCGAGTGTGACGACACTCCGCCAGTGGGTGGCCCCTACTTGCCAAATTTTTAGTTAGATGAAATGCCATTCTTAACTTATTCGTATTTGCCCCTAGTTCTCGAGATACTTAGTATCTAGACTATAGCGACCATATTGAAATTAAGACAAACAGTAGACTTCGGAAAAGACAAAATTAACAATAGGAACGTTTAGTTCTTTGGATAGGTATTTGCCTTCTTTGACACTATTTACGTTAACTCATTAGTAATTTTATTTGATACAGAGGTGGTAGAAAAATCCCATTACACAGTTTTGTTGGAAGATAGTTTTCGAATCGATAAGTTTATTGTAAATTAATTTTATGGTGTAATCCTGTAACTGACACTAAATTGTATCATGTCCCTGTGATAAAAATATTACAACATGACTTAACAGCAATCATCGATATTGCATAAGGATAATTGAAAATAATATCTTAGATTAGATTCTGATCAGTTTCAAATCTGACTCCACTTGACGGATGGATATATTTTTCTCTTTGCCGTTCGGTAGTAGTAGGCGTACATAATATAATTAGAAGAAAATGAGGTTCAGAAAGGTTTTCGCTTTGTGTAAAATAATCAACGGGAGATATATGATATAATATTGCGAACTGTTTCATTTGTTATTGTTGAAAGCCAAAGATTACTCGTCGTAATATCCATCGGCAAACTTATCATTGTTATACGTAATTATTATGAATATCCTAGTAGTCAATAGTGCCAATGTATTTATATTTGTAGTTTACAGAGCGGCGTTGTGTGAAGTACGGAGTGTTGGCAGCCGAGAGGGCAGATGACGATCGGATGGAAGGTTAACGATACTTATGACCGTTAAAGACATTAAATTTATACTTTCTATATTTTCTCGTTTATCTTTTACACATTTTGCATTTATTTTATAACGAAACAAGTTGAGAAGTCGCACTTCACCTGTTCTCTCGCTTGTAGTACGGGTACTATGGAAATTTTTGCAAACATTTCATTTTTCGCAGTTTCTCTTGGCTGTCAAGTTTTGCATAAATGCTGCAAACAAATTATATCGGGGTTATACATTTGAAAAGTACAGAAAGAACTTTGTTATGTAGTTATCTTCCGTTACGGAGGCAAAATGAATAGATGATTAGTTTTGATGAGTTTGCGCGAGAGAAAATTCACGGTATGTTATTTTTACAATATTTTGCTTATATTCTAATGATTTTCTGAAGTGAGTTCCTACTCGCTCACGAAACGTGTCGTCGAATTCTGTTTCGTGGAAGTATTCGGGGTGAGGTATTTAAGACTAGGAAGTTATCAGTTTGTTCTTAAAAAATGTTTTTAGAGTTGATATTCAATATTTAGTACGTAAGCTCTTCTCCTTAGAAAGTTCAACCGTCGTGGTTTGACAAAAGCGTCTCCGTGACTGCTGTGTAATTGAAATTCAATAAATAAATGGAGCGGTGTATAATATAGACTATGGAGTATAGAGTACAGCAACAGTCGCATCCTCAGCAAGTTGTAGGGAGTGGGAAATACTAAATTACTCATCGTTTCACGTGAATATTGCGCGCTCTCCAAACATATGGACCTTCAAAATACCACTAGTATTACTATATTAATCCAAAAGTTACGTAGTTCTAACAATTAGGAAATAGGTACAAAACCGATTTCCTAATAAATACATAATATAAATAAATGTTTTAAGAATCACTGTTGTATATAATAAAATAGTGATTTTAGATTTTTTTGCTTTTTGTGGCATTTGAAGATTATAAAAATTGCAGCGCACTATTACCTCACTACCGCTACAAATATGAACACATTTTTTCAAAAGAAAACACCGAGTATTTCTTACTTCCATTTCACTGAATGTGATTATTTATATAGAATAATATTCAATATTTGGTTGTGTTATTTTCTAAATATTACGCATGGTTCTTGCCATATTGCTTATTTATAATGAAATATTCAACCCTCAATCTCTTCTGCGGCTGATTTATTCTGCAAAGCGAATGTTACGGTATTAAGCTCATCACGAGACGACATGCAGTTACAATTTTTAACTCGGAACGAGGATAAATCGGCAAAGTCTGAAGGGAAAATTATTAAATTGAAGAGTAGGTTGTTTCGTGTTCGTATTGGAACGTACACAGCAGGCGCAGAACTCCTCGAATTAAATAAACAAACGATTCTTTAACGAAAAGTTTAGTGCTTTGTTAGTTTAGTGGTTTGCTAAATTATAATTTTACAAATGCACTTTATTTTTTTGTGCACTTTAAGTTGGAGATTTTGTGCAGGAATATATTTTTTCAACTTTACCAAACTTGTCGAGTCCACGAGCAAATTGTTTCTTCCGAGTTTACCAAAGTATTTATTACCTGAAATTGTAGCGTAGTTGGAAACTGTATATTTTTTTAATCCAATATTTAGTTCTTTTTATATTCCATATCATTATATAGTGCAAATTTTATAAATATGAATTTATTCCACTAACCAAATGTTGTTGAGTTTTTCTAGGAAATCTATTTTAAGCTTTCTTTATTTATTCCATTTATTTATTTTAAAAGAAAACACTTTGTAGTTAACTGACTGTGAAATACCCTGCAAGCCGATAAACTAAATTGTGAAGGTGCCGATAGTATTTGGACTGTCCAATTTCAAAACCAAACTGAGATATCTTCGAATGACAATTAAAATTTAATTTAATTAAAACATTATTCACGCATTGTGCAATGTTTTCTTAGTTTTTTTTTGTTATATTCCCGAATCTGCTTTGATTTGAAAATTGGACAACTGTCACACTTATTTTTCCAATGAAAAAAAAGGTCCTTCATCAATTCTTATTTTATTTGGAAATGAGTGACAAATTCACCCCAGTAAACTATATGGAATGTCAATTTTCCAGGGAGTTTAGCAGGAATTCAATAATAAACGGGGCTGTTATTCAGTACAAATTGTGCAAGTTAATCTGTTATATTTTATCTGCACCGTTTTGTTACATTTTAAGCTGTAAAGTGTTACTTTTTAATAATTTATTTAGTTGATTTTGTAGTGTATGAAATAATCGATAAAGCGGCATATTAGCACGAGTTGTTTTAGTGTTAAATAGTCATTCCTGTTCAAGAGAACCCTGTGATATCCTTCCTACCATTTTCTGTAAATTGCCGAACCTAGGAATAGAATGTCAAGAGGTCCTTGTGATTTTACATTCTCCCTGGGCAGTCCCAGTGGACTCGGCCGGTCTACCATAGTACAAGGAACTAACTCAACTGTTGTGGTAAATATGTAGTGAGACAGTTTTCCTTATTATTACCGTTTACTAGGGCCGGATGCGTAAATCAAAGGGAAATACGTAAATCAAAGGTTGTAATGAAACATTTTTCATAGTAATTCATTTCAAAGAGATAAAAGCTGATTTATTAGGTCATCATTGAATATTTGACTGCCCAGAAAACCCCATTACTTTCACAATTATTAAAAATAATTTGTTTACACATTTTATGAGAGCTTAGCGAATTTACCAGTTTATTCAAACAGAATTGATTGGCCGTGGAAAGCATCTACGCACTATCTTTTTCAATTGTTATTCATCCCTTTGATTTAAATGTCCTCCGTTCTCTGTTTATCTTGTTGAATTTGTCTTCTAAATTTATTTGTTCAATATTTAAAAAAATATATTGTTTTTGGATATTTCAGTTTGAGTGTTAATTAAGGTAAGCTTATTTTACTTGTAAGCCTGTTGATTGGGAAGATTCCATTGCAATTTCGATTACATAAGTTTATTATATACCGTTATGTTACCGATGGCGCGGGGTCGGGGGAAGTGGAGATTGTTTTATTTGTTGAACTGTGTCTCACTTTAGAAGTTTTAATTGTGTAATATAAATTTGTTTATGTAAAAATTAAATAACATTTATTAAAGTATACTTATTAGTTTTCTTTGGCCCTTTTTCATACATCATAAATATTATAATTTGAAAACGAAAGAACGCAGGGTCAGAATAAATTGAACACAATTACATTTCTTCAAAAGTTTTCTTTAAAACAAAAAAAAGATGTTCCGATTTCTGTTCCGATTTCACAAACGAGTCTGTATAAAAACCTGGCACTGGTGACAACCCGCAGAAACTTGTTTTAAGGGGATGAAATAAAAAATCAATTAAAAATCAATGAGTTTATTGGAGAACTCTAGAGTAACCGATAAAAGATGCAATCATTCTTAAGACACATGTTAGTTACAAAACAATTTGTATCGGTAGAAACATAAATACAACAACACATTGTCAATACTCACGACACGGTCCCTTATTTATTGTGAAGTTACTTTCTGCAGGTGGAGAAGATGTGAATCAAAATTATAAGTTAAAATAATTCGAGCTACTAATAAATTACTACAACTAAATCACACGATGTCCGGTAACTAGATCTGTAAGATTCTGCGTATTATTTCATAATTGATCGTAATTGCTTTACTATTCAGAAAGCACTGGGTGCTTACTATTTATCTAATGTGGCGTATCGCCGGAGTTGACAAAATTAAAAAATAAATAATTAAAATGTAGGCAACAACTCTAGTACCGACGGTTCTCGTTGCTACGTCAAACTAACGACGAGTCTATTCGGTAGCTCCTAAAAATAAATAAAAGATCCATCATTTTATTCTAAATTAATCACATAAACAACGACAACGTACGTTTAAGTATTGTCTGGGGACTTTCTTAGCAAAATGTCTTTATTATATACTAGCCGACATGTCCTTACTGGAGTAAACGCGGCTGACTATCGAGAGTCGAATAAAAGGCAACGGTAGACCGATGGGGCTTAAATTTAGGGCCTAATTTACCTAAGGCATTAAAACTTTGGCGAAACAGGAACCCGAGAAGGCGAATAGTCGTCATTTCCGCACGACACACATTATTCACAAAACAAAATGTTAACGAAAATAATACGTAAAAAAGGCGACACGCAAAAACTGTAAAAAGGTTTTTTTAAAACTACATAATAAATACTGTAAAATATAAATATCAACAGTTAATAGAGCGCTTCCTCGCTGTTATTTTGTACTGAGGCTTAAGTTTAGCGAGTGACTATTGACTCTGGATCTTCTTGATGATCTCGTTGGTGAATTCGGAACACTTGGCCTTACCGCCGAGGTCTCCCGTGAGGAACTTGCCCTCCTTGATGACGGCGAAGCAGCCTTCTCTATGAGGTCCGCGTGCGTGGTGAGCTCCATGTGGCGCAGCATCATGACGGCGGACAGCAGCAGGGCGGTGGGGTTGGCGAGGTCCTTGCCGGCGATGTCGGGGGCCGTGCCGTGCACCGACTCGAACAGGGCTCCGTTGAGACCGATGTTGCCGGAGGGCGTCAGGCCCAGCCCGCCCACCAGGCCGGCGCACATGTCGGACATGATGTCGCCGTACAGGTTGGGCATGACGAGCACGTCGTACTTGGCGGGGTCCGGACCATGTTGAGGCACACGGTGTCCAGGTACTTCTCCTCGAACTTTATGTCGGGGAACTTCTCCGCCATGTCGCGGCAGCACCGCAGAAACAGCCCGTCGGACATTCTCCTGCAACACGTCGGACATACTCGGTGCGTTACGACCATCCGTAGAGATATTTCTTCACTCATTTAAGACAAATTTACACAGCTAATTTCAGGATACATCTCTATCGTCAAATATCGTGATCTATCTGGATAGGCTGTAGTCTGATAAAAGGTAAGGAATTCATACGATTTTGCCATTTTAAAACACCATTATTCAAAAATCGCACCATTAGATAAAAACATCATTTTCTTAAGTATTTTGATAAAAAATTGGTTTATCTTTTTAATGGTGTGATTTTGAAAGAACGTGTTTTACAATGTCGAAATCATACAATTTCTCTACTTTATTGAATTACACCATTAAAGCAAATGTAGTTTAAAAAGTTAAAACCATATTTTATTTCAAATGAATTTGTTTGTACAATGTAGTTGACACCTGATTAGTTAGCAGAAAAGAAAAAAAACTTAGGTGGCTCATCATTCATCATATCCTTAACCACATCCGATGGTGCATCGGAACAGCATTTGCAGCTACCTCAATCATCTGTTACACATAGGTGAGGTGAGATGGTGAAATATTGCAGTGTTAAACCACCTTTAAAATAAAGTTTTACGTCGAGTTCGCCAGGAATCAAACCCGGACCTCGAGCATGGTAGGAGAATGTGCCAACCACTAAACTACACGATCGACTTATCCCCGCTGTTCCTTTTTTGGGATTTTTACCTTAAAGTCAAAAATCTCACAACTATTTCGCACACAGAACTATATTCTTCATCCGCCTGCACGCAGACAGAACTAAACTTCACATGGAATTAATTTATATTAATAAATTTATTTATTTAAAGGCAAAAGCAGGCTGAAAACGACAAACAAACCATCATGGCGTTTCACCAACATGGGTTAGTCAGAGAGGATAGAACGCCACATCACTACATTCATACATCTTATTATGCAATCACAGCAATTATTCCGCCTTTTGACATGTCCATCTTCAAGTATTTGTTGAATTTGGTTATGCCATGTTTTCCTGTCTTCCTCGTTTTCTGCATCCATCAACATTCGCATCGTAAATTCTTTAGCGGTTCTTCCGCTGTCCAAACCAGCGCAGCACTCCTTTCCTGATTTTGTGGATAATGCTTGTCTCATCTGCTCGTCTCACCTCGTGCACCTATCGTGCATAGTTTTACCTCACATTTGCTGAAAGATCGCATTTTGATGGCACTGACTACTTCCATCCTTGTTTTTCCAATTCCATACTTCGCTCCCTTACACAACCACTAATTTTTCCTCCTGCGACAAACATTTATTTGAGGGGTGAATTATAAAACAAGTACTTAAAAAGTGTACTGACATGATGTTGGCTTTGTGTACGGCGGTGACCTTCTTGCGGCCGACAGCGCGGGTGTACTGGAAGGCGAACTCGGCCACACGCTTACTGGCGTCCTCGGTGATGAGCTTGATGCTCTGCACCACTCCGTCCACGATCTCGTGCTCTATCCCCGAGTACTCTCCCTCGGTGTTCTCTCGGATGGTCACCACGTCGACGTTGTCGTACAGGGTCTTGTACCTGGGGACCGTCAGTAAATTTTAAGCAGCAAGTTCCGTACATTGTCATAACGATTAAACTAAAAATAATATTGTTACTTCTACTACAAAATAAATGCACTTTGGCGAGCTTAAGTAGGGTTCACACAAGGGCGGGAAAATGTCCTGTTCCAACATCGGACATATTGTCCTCGTATGAACAGAAATTTAAAGGACAGGACAATGGACTGAGGATTACCGTGCACAAACAGAACAGTAAGACAATAGCCACTCAGCACGTGAGTGTGGCTGCCGAAAATGTTACGTAGAAGTAGGTTCAAAATGAAGGGATGCCTGTACAGGGTGAGTAAAATCCCCGATTTTTCAGAAAAATGCCTGAAAATATTCTAAAAAATAAATCGAGGAGGTGCTCAGAGCAATGCCGGCAGCAAGCCTGTCTGGACTTTGAAATGCCTGTCGAATGCGGAAAACGTATTTCATGTTGTAACCCTACATACGAAGTCTGTTCAAAAAGTATCCGACCATAATTTTTATTGGCAAAACAAATAACGCTTTGAGTCGGCTATTGTTTTCGGATTTTAGTTTTAACAAAATGACAGAAAAAGTTGAACAACATTACTGCATCAAATTTTGTTTAAAGCTTGGGGATTCCCAAGTGGAAACTATCCGCAAAATTAAAAAAGTGTTTGGGGACGAAGCAATGGGCACCACACAGATAAAGGAGTGGTATAACCGCTTCAAAGATGGCCGCTCATCAGTAGAGAGTGAAGCACGATCTGGTAGGCCCTCAACATCCAAAACTGATGTTGTCATTGATCAAGTAAGGACCCTGGTCATGCAGGATCATCGAATAACGATTAGAGAACTTCCTGATGAAGCGAGCATTAGTGTTGGATCCATTCATTCCATTTTAACTGAAGATTTGGCCCTCAGAAGGGTCTAAGCAAAATTTGTGCCAAAGTTGCTGACAATTGTGCAGAAGCAACTTCGTGTGGAGATCGCACAGGACATGCACAGGACGTTCATCAACCTCCTTACTCTCCTGATCTCGCTTCCTGTGATTTCTGGTTTTTTCCCCAGCTGAAAATGCCTTTGAAAAGGACCAGATTTCAGACCAGGAAAGACGGGCGACGGACCACCTGCGCGTTATACCAAAAGAGTCTTTCTAGCGTTGCTTCCGGCAGTGGCAGAGCCGTCGGGAGAAGTGTGTAGCAGCTCGAGGGGACTACTTTAAAGGGGATTAGTGTCATTTAATTGAATCTCAATAAATGTTGTTTTTATGAATAAAAGTCTGATACTTTTTGAACAGACCTCGAAGATGGCATTCAGAAGAAATCACAAAGTTAATATGTTTAGCAGCCCTGACTGCTTATGGCTCATTGATTGCCTAACTTACAGGGACAAACAGTAGAGGAGGTGATTTTAGGTTGTATGAAAATGCCGGGTTTCACTCGTTCTTTTATTATAATTATTTAGTTTGTTCTCCAACAATTTAAATACATCTTAGAACATTTATTTTTTTTAATAACTCATAACGCATATCGTTGTGTATTCATTTTTGCAAAACTCCGTAAAATTGTTATATTGTCCTGTCTTGTGCAGTCAAGGCTGTTTATGGGACAATATTGTCTTGTCTATTGTATTGTCCTTGTGAGAACCCAGCTATATTGCTGAAAGCAATATCTTTCAATCAACATACCAAATAAATGTGTACCTTTTAAAAATATTTTTTCTTTATTATAGCTGTTTTAAGAGGGCAGATAAACGTATTACTAGAATGCATAGAATGCGGGATGGGGTGAGGAGTTTGGGAGGCAACAGGAAGAGGATCTAGGAAAGATAAGAAATAAAATGATGGAAAATTAGGTTTCTAAGGATATACAATATTGTTTCAGGTGTTTCTTTGAAGTGCCCCAGTGAAAATACAGATTTTAAAACACAATTTCTACTTTTTTTACACCGCAACAGGCCGAGAGATTCTACATTAGTAATCAAACCCGGAACTCCATACATGAAGCAAGCAGTTTACATAAATTAATATATAAATCTTTTCGTAAATAATTTTATACAATGACTTTAAAATTTATTTTATACATTCTGTAGTGGTAAAATTGCTAATGAAGATTGTTTTCAATAATGCATTTGAAGGATATCATCACTCCCCTTTACACACCCAGTGGTACACAGGCAAACCAAATGCAGCGTATTTCAACGGTCTGTTACATAAATAACGCTGCAGGTGCCCGCCCAGGAAATCAATACTTTATGTCCACCCTGTTGGGAATCAAACCCGGGACCTCGAGAATGGTAGGTGAAGACGCCGACCGCTACTCTACAGAGTGGACTTATTTCCACTTGACTTCCTTTTTCAGGATTTTCACCGGGTAGCCATCGAATCAAAATCACTCATCCGGTTCTATTTCGCGCGCAGAACTGTATTCTTCGTCCACTCGGACACGGATAAGGACACAGGTAGATCAGGGAGTGGAGCTAAATGACCTACCCTTCTATACTGCGGCACGGGCGGACGTTGGCATACAGACTGAACTCCTTGCGCAGGGCGAGGTTCAGGGAGCGATGTCCCTTGCCCACCGGAGTCATGAGAGGACCCTTCAGCCCGATCTTGTTCCTGTTCACCGAGTCGATGGCTTCCTGGGGAATCCCAAATTTGCCGTCGGGACCCTAAATCACAAGAACTTCATGTAATTAAAAAATCATACAATATTTTTTGAAATTACACAAAATATTTGTTTTGAGAAACATCCGAAACATTATCTTTCCATAAAGACCCTAACCGTACACTCGTCCTCCTTGTTGTAATTTATTTTATTTCTATTAAAGTATTTAATATAATATGTACATAATTGTTTATACTGTTATCTGTTATAATATGTGTTGTCTTGACCTGTACCTCTCTCATTTACTTGCTCCATACCAATAATAAACCCATCAATTGTACTTACATTTTACAAAAAAGTTTTATATAAAACCGGGTTGTGGTCCCGTGGCCAGTGTCGCGGACTCACGGATCAGAGGTCCGAGGTTCGCAGTGTTCGCACCCCGCTCTACCACAACTTGGTTACCATTTTCTAATAGTAAGTTATTTACAACCCCCAAAATTTTAATATTTGGGTTAATCATAAGAATGCAAATATTTGTTTTACAAAAAAAATAAAATAACTTGTCATATTTAAACCTCTAAATTACCTATTATATTTATAAATAATGAATGCGAAAATCAGAAGCGTGTAGAATCGATTTTCTTATGTTCTTCGGCACACCTAAACACTTTTAATTTAAATGGATGTTTTAGCATTAGAAAATAAAATAAATGGAAAATACCGCAATTTATTTTCATAATATGTAGTAATTAAATGACAACCAAACTACAACTGCACTAAAAAATCACAATAAAAATTTACTGAAGTAATATTATATAACTAAATACGTGGCTCATGTTGCAGTACATAGCTTTGTGCACATTTCAAGTGGATCTAATTGATTCCTCCCGCTTCAAGCAATGTTGATAGTAGACCCAACAAAATGTTCTATCGCAATAGTTTTTAAAGCTCAAATATGACAAATAAATTATTAGAAAAATAAAAACAGTACTTTTTATTTCTAACATAAAATAAGTACTTTTTACCCGAGCAATGTGGGCGATCTATTTTCAGTACAATTATACGAGTGAAGTTTTATTGAGCATTTATTGTAAACAGGTGCCAAGTAAAATCTGAGTTTCCATACTAAGTAACGTACATTATATATTTGTATAATTTCAATACATTATTTTTTCTGCGAAATGTGGAATACATTAAGGCACAAAAAAGAACCATCTGCCAATAAATATAATGACACCGCCGTAGCTACCTGCCAAGTCATAAAGAGTGACTTTCGGTGTTGTATAATGTATTGTAGGAATGTCAGTTTAGGAGACAAAGTTGATTATTTAAAGCTAAGGAAAGGGTTAGGTAACTGAGCATGTGTGGGAGGAGATCGCGAGATTCTACACATGGCGAAGTCTGATGTGAACAAATGCTAATTGGTACGCATTACTAATTCCACGAAGAGATAAACTAATCTCCATTTTTTTTTTTTTTTAAAAAAGAAATATTTGCGTTCTTATGATTTACCCAAATATTTAATTTTGAGGGCCATTTTCAACGAGTTGTAAATAACTCACTATTAGAAAATGGAATCAAGTTGGGGTAGAGTGGGATTCGAACCACAGACCTTTGGTCCGTGAGTCTGAGACACTAGCCACAGGACCACAACCCGATCAAATTTGTTTGTTTTCGAACCGATTTGTTATATAATCCTACCTACATATTGACAGTCTGTTATTGATGCTTACGGTGAAGATATTTATGCAAAGCGACATGTACATACATTACATATAATACCTTCGCAAAATTATTTATGTTAGTTTACTACCTGAAACAAACATTAATAAAAATATCGGATAAAATAATTAAATAGCCGCACCGTTTTATGTTCATTTGTGGTACCAATAATGCAATATTCATTGCAGCATATTATGCACTCGAATATACGAGTAGATGACATATGTAATAAATTCTACCTTGAACTAGTTTAAACCTTGGTAAACCATAGAAAAGGTAGTAGAAAGATATACAATTAGCATAGAACCAATTTATTACTCAACTG
Source organism: Micrasema longulum (assembly GCF_059751315.1). Lineage (NCBI taxonomy): Eukaryota > Metazoa > Arthropoda > Insecta > Trichoptera > Brachycentridae > Micrasema > Micrasema longulum. The sequence continues at coordinate 213,422 of NW_028279783.1, forward strand.
AAAGTTTAAATATATATGTAATATACATTTTATGATATTTATGGGATATTTAAAAAAATACTTTTGTTACACCTAAACGAGCGCATGATAAAACGGAATAGTCACACCCATTGGTGAATTAAATTTCTTAAATTTTTCACAGCCCTTCAGATGCGCAATGAGCTTTTCTGGGTTATTATGCTGTTTGTCGTTCGCACCATTTTCCAATGTTTAGGATCGCATTACATCGCCCATCATCAGAGCTGATGTTGATGTAACATTTACAAATTTAGGATTTGTACCGTGTCGCAGTTATCCCTATATGCAGGTTTTTTATCTGAAATCTATGTCATTTCACAGTTTACGCTTTTATGTGATTTCTTTATAACTATATAGGTACAAGGATGATTTCTTTATAACTATATAGGTACAGGGATGATTTCTTTATAACTATATAGGTACAGGGATGATTTCTTTATAACTATATAGGTACAGGGATGATTTCTTTATAACTATATAGGTACAGGGATGATTTCGATCGCATCCCATCTGTTTATGTTGTCTGGATGTTTGTAAATCTCGACGACTTCTTTTCCTGATTGAGTTTGCTGAATTGACACATACATTAGAGAAATGGATAGTTTTTATCAATATGTTGCACATAGGATGTACATATATTTCAGTATATGCATCGTGTTTTAATTTAATGATTTTACTAGCTGTTTAAATAAATACATTCCGCATACATAACTTGGGGTGCTTGCAAGAATCATCAATCACTTCGCTAGACGAAGGAATTTCGTTGTTATCTGCAGACATGGACTTGACTAACGCGGAAGAGATAAGATAATTCAGTAATCAACATACATCAATTTATAAAATTGAGTACTCGCAAGCTGACTAATGAATTATAATGATGCTGTAAAACTCTAGAGATACAGAAATTAACATTTATTACATTAAACATATTGCTTAGTGCTTATTTTGGCACATAGAGTAATATCAGTAAACGTAACTGAATGAGATATTGATTAATTTATTTAAATTTACATGCAAATTACAACAAATATACGTATTTTTAAAAACATGTTTTGAAAAATTTCATATATTTCGAACATTTCGCACCGTCACAAAACTTAAGTGAAAATTTCTATTTTTTTTTTTTTATTTATATCCCTACAGAGATGAGGTAGAATTTTTTCAAATTCAAGGTTCAGGATTATGGATATTCCTGTAAACGCTCGAATATCCATAATCCTGAACCTTGAATTTGAAAAAATTCTACCTCATCTCTGTAGGGATATAAATAAAAATATATACCTACTCCCGTCTTGGGAGAAAATCCAGATTTGTGTGCAGGTACACGAACCAAAAAATGTTGTAAATTTCTAATTTTTGAGGTTTAAATGCAAAACAATAGAAGTTTAAACTAAAACATTAATGCATAAAAAAAAAATTTTTAAACCCAATTTTTCAAGCAAAGTGAAATCTTCAAACCCACATATCTCTAAAGTACACTATCTGCAAATACTACAGTTTTACATTCGAGGTGTGATTAAATGTAATCCATAAAAACTATTTAAAACAATAACTAAATCACCAATACACACCACGATACATAGCCAGATAGGAAGAGTCTAAAATTGGTAATTAGGATGCTAGGGCATGGAAAAGATCCACCTCTCTCGGTAGGCTGTTCAACAGACCAATCGTCCTCCCCACAGCCATCATCGACCGTAAATTGGTCCTGCATTCAGGAAAAACAAATAGTCTGCGTTTCCCAGCTTTCGGGTACGGCAATTGATATGCCGATGCTGTGCTCTATAAGGAAATAGCGGTGACAATATTATGTAGAAGTGCGGATACTCACCCTGACCGGAGTGACGTCGACACTCTCCCATTCGATGGGCACGTCGGCCGAAGCGAAGATCTTCTGGACGGCGGCCGAAATCTCGGGGCCGATCCCATCTCCGGGGATCAGGGTACACTTCGTCAGGCCCTTGGAGCTGTAGGACCGCGCGCCCCCTGCCCTGGCCGATGCCTGAAACAATTACATAAACATTAACCAATGCAATACAATTACTCTTTTAACTATGCACAAATAAGCATACAGGGCCTCGGCCATATTTGCGTGTCAATATACCGACTAGGTCTTGTTAATTACACCGTTTAAACCCCATAAATCTTGACACGTCCGAGAAAATTGACCGAGGAAAAATAAAGAACGGAATCGAAAATGAAACATTGTCTGTCACGAATGAATTAAACACCGGTAAATATTTAAAACTCGACATCGCAATACACTCGTTACGTTCAATATACCTTAAAGTACTTAAAATAGATAGCATTTCGGGAGATCTATTTTTTTCTTTTGCATAATGAAATAACCTCGAGAGTTGAGCGAACAGACAAGGATAAATAAAACTTGAATACTGTAAAAACGTACGTCACGACATATTGTAATTTACGAGGTGCGGTTTTTATTATTTTTGTAAATGCCCATAAGTATGATATAACTCACCAGTTTAGAAATAAACCTTGCAGCCATGTCTGGGGAGCGAAAAAGACGTGAGAAAATTCAGAATTCAGAAACAGCGCATGACCGGAAACTATTTCCGATGTTGTCATATCAATTTTTAAATCATGCTTATATTCGATATGGGAAAACCTTGAGATTTTCCGTCTATTAAAATATACTATTTTACTCAGTTTTAATAAAGTAAATGAAATAAAATGAACAAGGACACAAAATTGTGTAACTTGTCTCATTTTCAAGTCAAATAGTTAATTTTTCATCTGTAAATACTTTTTTTTTGTTTTTCAAAAATAATATAAGTAAATTTTGTTACGTCGTAGGCAACACTGTTGTTTTGAGTTTTGACGTTTCATTGACATAACACATCTGACGTTTTGACAGCGGTAGACTTCTTTTAAAAATATGCTAATGTTTGTTTAACCAGTTCAGCTTTTAACCACGATAAACAATGGAAATATCTTTAAAGAAGAAAATATCATCGCTATGTCTCATATCTCAGAAAAAGCTCGAAAGTATTTTGTTGACTTGCGGCGACAAGAAGGATTTAATAATAGAACCTACTCTTATCGAACCACTGGAACGTATATGCGCGGCTTCTTGGCTGCGGTTAGTGCAATATGCTTTTTATTTTCATTTTAACCTTCTCAATCTCAAATGTCGCGTGTTGAAAGGTTATGAGTCTAATTATCATCATTCATTTTTTTCAGACAAAGGGGAGTAGATAAAATTTATAAATTGGATCCGAAAATATACTCATCCACAAACGCAAATAGGGTTTACATGATTCCATCTTCCTTGATCGATTTTAAATATGTCCTCGATCAAATCAACGGTCTCCTGAGTCAAAAGGCCATAGACGAGACAACACACATCTCCATCGTCATTATCCCCAAGGTGTTCGGTGTCTACGAGACATTATTGGAGGAAGAGGGACTCGCGGGAATCGTCAATCTGAAATCCTTCCAGTGGGAACTTATTCTGATGGATGAAAATGTTCTGAGCCTAGAATTTCCTTTCCTATTCAAGTCTGTGTTTGTCAATAAAGATACCTCTCTTCTGAACAGCGTGTCCAACTCTCTGTGGACTCTCTTCCAAGTTGTAGGAAACCGAATCTGTTTGTGACAGCGGGAAAACTATCCGGCAGTATTGTGGAGGTGTACGATGTATATAGCGAGACGTTCGACAGAGATAATTTGTCAAAATCGGAAAGCGATTTCGGGGCGCTCCTCATTATGGACCGGGACCAGGATTACGCTTCCAGTCTCCTCACTCCCGCCACGTACAGCGGCCTCCTTCACGAAGTGTTTCCCGTGAAGTGCGGCAAATTGAGCTTGGACATGGATAACGTTAAATTCAAGCGGAAACCGAGTACTCCTCAAACAGAGCCGGCGAACAAAGATTCCAAAGCTCCTAACAAAAGTGTAATGCTCTTGGACAGCGAGTCCGACGCTGTGTATTCCGAAATCAGATACCGACACTTTTCTACGGTTTTCTCGATACTCAATGCTAAGGTGAAAGCTTTGAATACGGAAGGAGGTAGTATCGGAGATCTCGGAATAACGCAGATGAAGCAGTATGTCTCCACTAAATTGCAGCGGATAATCGCCACCAAGAGAAGTTTGGCCAATCACGTGTCGGCTTGTGAAACTATAGTGGCTTCCTTGGGAGACCGGTTTGAAGATATTCAAATCACAGAACGATCGATGCTTTACAATAGAAATAAAAAATCTAACTTTACTTACGTCGAAACAAATGTGTGTACTGATTCTAACATGTATACATCCTTGAGATTACTGTGTCTATTGACTTTGACGCAAGGAATCTCGAGCGAAGAATATAACAGCCTCATTACTAAGTATTTGCACGCATTCGGATACAACTTCCTGTACATTTTCCAAAACCTGTGCTCTGCGGGATTAGTATTACCTCCCTCGAGCGGTAAACTGCAACTCGGCATTCCCAACCTAGCGACCATAAGCGAAAGATTGCCAAGGTGGCAAAATAATTTCCAGACAGGAGCCAATAAGCTGAAACAGTTACCGAGTGATAATGAAGACATTAAAATGAACGATCCGACGTGTCCGAGTTACGTTTTTAGTGGGTCCTATATACCTCTTATCGCGGCTTTATCGAAAATTATTCTTACTTCGGAAAATACTAATGAACTCCTAACGAGACTTAGCCTAGCGAATGACATAAAGGTCGGAGGAGCTATATTTGACAGCTGTAAGAGTGTAGATGACTTGGGAGAGAAATTATCGCAAATTAATATGGACAGTTCCGCCGTCGTGAACGATTTAGATATCGGATGTAAGGACCTCAAGATGGCGGCAAATTTACTAAAAAGTGATAGTGTTAATTTCTCTCTGATGCCTCTGCGGCCGAGATCTCTGCTGGTGTACGTAGTCGGCGGAGTGACGCAGGCGGAAGTAGCAGCGAGCCACCTATTGGAGAGACTGACGGGGGCCCACATAGTGCTGGCCGGGGACACACTCATTACTGGAGAACATTTAGTGCACGCCACTATGTAAGATTACCAATTACCATTGTGATCGTTTACAAAGGCGGATTACCTTTTTTCTACTTTGCATTTATCTTTTTCATTCCATTTCCATAAAATAATTTACAGGTGAATTATAACAAAACATAAACAATATTATTAGGTGAAGTAATGAATTTTCCAATATATTTTGCAAAATTTAGTTGCTTAAAAACTATTAATTATTTCATTTTCAAAATAGTTTCATTGTTATCTATAACTGCGCCATTTATCAAGGAGCATATTAATTGCATGCGAAAAGAAAGGTGGCGGTTTTGACGCAATGGAATCATCGACCCGTTTTCATATCTCTTCAATTGGAAGTGCGTACCTGTCAACGCACTTTGCATCGATCTGAACAAGTGATAGTCGGAAGGGACAAGGTCAGGGCTATAGACCAGATGCCCAGCTAAGCTACGGCACCGTGTCCTTCACCAACAAACTAATGTGTGGCTTAGCATTATCGTGGAACAATTCGACTGGCCGTCTTCCACGGCCTGTAAATGACCATTTCTCTTTGATCGCATAGCTCAAATCGAATAGTTGACCATTTTAGCCATATTCAGTAACTGTTTGGTTTGGTTCGATCAGCTTATAATACAACACGCCTTTCAGCCCCGCCGGGTATGTTTCGTTTTGGCCGCAGTGGGGATAGCTCGCCAGGAGCAACCCGGCAATGTTTGTGTTTAGGATTACACAGAAAATACTTATTTTGACGTTTGTTGTGGAGGTTAAGGTACGCTTCGATACGGCCATCTTTGTTTTTTTGGCTTAGGTTAAGTAGGACCTATCTTCCTTTCTTTTGAATCTTTCCCATTTCTAGTAAACTATTGTAAATGGTTTTTGTCAATTTTTATATTTCTTTTTTGACAAGTTGATTTAATTAACAATATTTTGAGTTTGTCCAAATTTCTATAATTACTAGATTCGGTGTGCCACCAACACCGATGTTAGACGCTGTAGTGCAATCATAATACTATGGTTAGCACAGTTGACAAAATAAGATACATTAATATCTCCACCATACAGTGAGATATTTTTTGATGTTTATTTGTTTTAAAAACCATTTTATTTTTTTTGCTATTGTTACAATAGATTTTCCATAGTGTATTTTTCTACGAAGTAATAATATAGTAATTAAACATGAAAAAGGTATGTGATCAAAAAATAAAACAACAATTATGTAACAAAATGTATTAAAATTTAAATAAACAATGATTTATTTACAATGATGTTTGGTTTCCATTACGAGAACAGAAGGGTCAGCGTCGGTAGTGCGGGTAAATGTGAGTGTGACACATTACTTGCGGAGGTATTGAGTGAACTTGTGGAACTGTTCCACGAGGGCCGGCATCACGGCGCTGACTGACACATCCAGAAGGTTCTGCAGATAGTGAACGGCTTCTTCATCTCCCAAATCCAACCTGGGAGAATAGATAAAAATAATATTCTGTGCAAACTAAATCATTCTCTTTACAGGACAGTGCATTACTTATTTGTACACGGTAGTTCTGCCATTTGCATAACATATTATCGAAAGTGTTTATAAAATAATAATACAATATGAGATATTAATACATGTACATATATAAACAAAAACATACATATTTTAGCGGTTTTAGACAAAATGATGGCCAATAAGATAACCAACTCTATTACACAAATATGACTATATTAACTCAGTCTCAATAGATCTAGAAAGAGAAATAATTTGATTTCCCCCCTTTGCCAAGAATATTATTAGTAACTTTGTTTTTGTAGTTGGGCGATGATAAATTAAATATATCTATAAATAAATAAATAATATATATATTATATTATATGAGGCATATTCATTACAGTTCAGACAATATATAAGAAAGGTACTTTAGACAGATTACAATAGTGTTGTGGCAGTCTTTCTTCTTTAGATTTTGAATAATTTTCCGTCAGACAGGGTAAATAGAAACAGGCTTCATGACTAAATTCCCTATTCCGGTTCTGTACCGAGTACAACGCCATTTGTTCTGTTCTATGACTTTCCGCTGGTACAACTTTATACTGGATTTAAAAGTATGGTCTTTTAAGTAAAGAATACCCACCGGAGTCTGTCTTGTACTTTCTTCACAGCTTTATCCGGTTCGAGAGCAATATCGGGTACTGTGGCATCCACCATAAGAGAAAACAAGTTCAGCATGAGGTTAGCGTGTCTAGAACCAGAATTAAGTCACATATTAAATCTCCGAAAATTTCAACAAACAATAAATATATTTAAATAATTTCCCTTTTCCAGTTCTTTGTATGTGATATCTTACGGTTCCAGTAGAAACATTATATAGTGGTGTGCGGATTTATTTAAAACAGATTAATATTATGACTACAGCCTATTTTATTTACAGGGCTTACGGCCTGTCATTGGCTGGTTCAAGTGGCCATTTTACACACTGTAACAATTCCTTCGATTCTTCCATCTGTCGATGTTTGCGAAGTTAAAGAGCTGAAACCTTTATTGATGCGGGTGGGATTCATCTGATTGAATTATTTCACTTATTTATTTCTTAACTAGATGTTATCTCCATTTCGTTACTTTTAACGAGGTGGAATTCTATTACCGTGCACAAACTCTTTGAAACCGCCCGTACAAAACAAGATACATTCCAGTAAAACGATTACCCCTAGACTTTACCTTCGTAGGTGGAAGAAGGCCGTGTAGCACTGCTTTCGGAACTCCTGGAAGTGTTCGGAGGCTGCGCCCCCCATGGCCTCCACCATCTCGCGACTGAGCTTCATGGGAGGAGGCATGGGCTTGGGGTCGCGCCCGAGGATGTAGCCAAAGTCGATGTGAAACAGCGCACCGGACGTCGTCAGCAGAAGGTTGTCCAGGTGACGATCTCCTACCCCTGAGAAAACAAACACACTACACATTGATATCCTGAAGAATAAACAATAAATATTCCATGTCCATAGACAATTCTGATCTGGTCTATAAAACGTTGCCGATGACTACCTGCGATGTTGGCAGCTACGGCTCTTTCATTTTCGTGTTTGCAGGACGAGTCACCTAATATAAATTGATATACTATAGTAAACAAAATATAACTAATGATAAATAAAAATTTGTCGGCGCGTTTTGTATTAAAAAACAGAAAATCACCACAAAAAAAAAAACAAAACGGTTTTTTCCTCATCAAAGTACTTCATTATCAACTTTAAGTGGTATCGTTGCTTCACCGGAAGTACCCCACAATGCTTAAATAAGATTGTGTCATCTTTTTGCTGATTTTCTCAATTCGTTATTTAAAATAATTATCTTCGGGAGTCTTTTCTATATATATTCATATATTTTCAAATCTTTCACACTACAGAGAAAAAGTTTAGAGTGGATAAATTCCTATTATGTAAGTACTATATGCAACTACTGGGTGTTTATAAAAAAAATATTGCCCGTTTACTCGTTTCTAAAATAAATTAAAATTGCCTACCTAAGATGTATGTAATGATGCAATATCCCGCACAACTTTTGATGTAGGTATCCATTGTCTCTGGCATGATTCCATAAGGCGATGTCTCCGATGGATGATGTTTCCGGAAGAAATTGTGTATACTTCCTTCCACAGCGAGGGCTTCCGCTACCGTGACCGACTCTATGAACTGCAGGAATCCGTGTTTAGAACTTGTCGCCAACACTCGGTAAGGCGTCAGCTTCAGATCTAAATTCTCCCTCCGCAAAAGTTTGTCCATGAGAGTAATCATTTGTAGAACGAGTTGATCTTGTCGTAAATCATCTCCGTGCTTGAAAATGGCTTCGTATTCACTGCCGTCCACAGTTATAAATGTTAATTTAGAAGGCATCAAGGCGGATTTGAATAAACTCGCCTTTTTCGCTACGATTCCCTTTATTAGCACATTCGGGTCCAGCGGGAAAGGAATCGGTTCGAAGTTAGCGAAGTTAAATTTAAACATCTCCGGATCAGCCAGAAGTTGCTGCAGCCGTTCCGCTTTTTTATTTCGGTTTATACTTTCGCCCGTTACAGATTTAACTAGTTTAACGAGTTTGTCTATAAATATTTGCTGCCTGGTGAGGAATGAACGTCTTCTTTGTAATTCTGGGTTTCCTAAAAATGGGAGAAAGATATGAACTTCATTCATCAGAAATAAGATTAACACTTTTTAATTTAACTTTAACTACGGGAAATTAGATATAAAAAATGTTTTCTTACACGCTGGAAAAATAACACATTTAATTGTATGGCAAAGTACCTCAAAAATGTACAAAAAAAAAAATGTTTTCATAAAAATTAACTACTTTAAAACGTCATAGGTTCTGGTCAACAGCTGTTTTAAAAAAAACAATCAATTATGTGTAGTGAAGAAGAACCACGTACGTATGAAAACACACTACTGTGTTTGGTGTGTTTTCAGACGTACGTGGTTCTCTTTGTAAATACCGGCACAATCCACAGGTGACAACTCGAGACATCACGGGTGGAGTAATTTCAAAATTACAAAACATTAAAAAACCATAGTAATGATGATATATTGTTATGAAACATAAAAACACTTTAAAATAATTTTTGGCTTAGTTTGATAGTCTATTAAGGTATTAAAATATATTTTAAAAACCACTGAACTTCCCCATTGTAATGTGTCACAGAATAACATGTTGTACCTTTAGCCAGAGTCTGCGAGAATGTCTTCATGACGGTGAGATACATGTCTCGCACGACACCGTCTTGCTTGACGCGAGTATCCTGGTCTCCACACTCGATAAGGAGGTACCAGTACAGGTAGTTGGCTAGCGCAGAGTTGCCGCACGCTCGCTCTATGAGGAAGGAAGCGAGGTTGCACTTCACGTCCTGCCCGTCGCTCATTCCAGCACTGTACATCATAGCAGAATACTTAGATTAGTTCAAGAGAAAAAATAAAAGAAATGCCTTCTATCACCTAAATACACAGTATGGAAAATTTAATTTCTCTTTGAAGCAAATAAAGTTTTTTGTATCATACAAGCCAGAAGGCCCAATTACAGTACATAACACCCAGGCTTGAGAAAAATCAAATTCATTCTGTCAACCTCACCGGGAATCAAACCCAGAATCCTCTATGTGTGAGGCGAGTGTCTTAGTCATTACACCACGAAGCGTCGGCCGGTATGATTTTCATTTGTATCACCGTTATCATTTGTATCTTAATTCCCGAGAAAGTTAAGTCTCGGGAGCAAGAATTGACATGTGCAGGGAAACAAAAGAAACTAGATAAACAGTCATGTATCCACAACAAAGCCTAGAAAATACTTTTCTGGAACAATAGAAGCTTCTCCGTGGGATATGGAGGGAATTTTTTTATTTTATATTTTGATATGAAGCATAATGAACTTAAAAATATTAAAATCTACCTATATAGACGTATCAGAAAAGAGAATTTAGAAACAAATAATTGTTTGTATTTATCACTGTCATAATTATTTACTTGTAACATTATTGCACTGGCTACGATTTCCACTGAGGGTGGAATACAAACTCTGTTGGCTTGTGTATAAATCACTGCACAACTCTGCTCCGGAATATCTAAGGGAACTATGCATTTCAGATGAACTAGCTGACAGGCGTCTTACGCTTAGATCATAAGATGGCAAGAGTAAAAAGTTATTATACCTCTACGCAAAAAGCGCACTAAATTCAGTGAACGCGCATTTGCGGTCGCAGGCTCTATGGCATGGAATGCTCTCCCAGCATAGGTGCGAGGCTGTGAAAAAATTTAAAACCCACTTGTTCTCTAAGTCATATGAATAAATCTGTAGCATGTGAACAAAATAAATTATTTTAATTAAATTACAAATTTAAAAGCTTCAATTAAATTTATTTATCTATAGAATTACTATGTAAAGCGCCCTTGAGGTATTATATTACAAAAATGGCGCTATATAAGTTATCCATAATAATAATATAACTCACCAATAGAGATCGCTAGTATCAGCGTTGTTATTAGATTGACTAACATTGAAACTGTTGAGCGATTGGCTGTCCTGTAGATTGGGGTTACTTGTATCATTATATCGGGAAGTTATTCCAAATGACTGGGGTGACTCTGAAAACGATTTTAAACTACATAATCAGCATACTCATTTGAAAATGTTCTAGTAAGGCAAAAAAAAAAAGAAAATGCAACATTAATACATATATTATCACTAACTGTAATATGAATTAACTTTTCAAAAGATTACAGTGAACAAGTTTCCAACTTACCAACTGCGTTTACGCTAGTGTTGAGGTTACTTCTGTCTAGCTGCTGGGAGGCGTTCACAGACTGTGCGGTGGCGGGAGACTTGGACTCCGCTAGAGTTGATGGTGAAGCATCTAAAGTCGGGTTCAAGTTCTTGTAAACTAAAAACATACATGGGACTTTTAATTGGATGATAAAAAACATTAAAAAGTGTCTGTATTACAATAAACAATCTATATTTATTTCAGTGCTAAATAAGCTCCTGACGTCGCTGCGACCCGTGTAGATCTATTGTGACGGAGTGATATTCCAATTTAGTGAAATACTAAAACAAATGGAATATCAACTACAAAAAAGAATAATTCCAAATAATTAGGTTAACAATGTCTTATGATCAAATACCCTTCAGGGGATTTTATCAAAATACATATATATCAATCGCAAATACCGAATTTTACAGAAGAGCCAAAAACAATTTTGCTGTGAGTTAGTAAAAAAAAACTTTTAGATTTTTTAAACATCTAAAAATTATCCATCTTTATCATGCTCATAAAAAAATTACATGCATAATGTTATGAGGTCAATGACGTTTAATTAAATGGACATGTTACTAGAGTGAAGAAAATGTCATTTCAATTCGTGCCTCTATTCTCTAACAGACTTTCATCGTGATCAGATGTGACGCTGCACAGAAATATGCCATGTGACGAAAAGATGCTTTATTGCACTGTCACTGTGAAAAACGGAAGATGTATAACGTCTCATTTGTAAATAAAATTCAATTTATGGAATAAGTAGACAATTAGTTATGTTTTTGGTAGATTAAATTTTTTTTTGACAGTTTCTATGGTCTCTTTTCTGATAGGTCTATAAAGGTAATTATGTATCACTTTTTTGCATGAATAATTGAGTGTGTATCATGATTTTCTATCTAAATTATCAAACTGTTGAGGACAATGCAATATTTCCTATAATTTAGATGTAGCTAATATAGGAATAAAGCGCTGATTTATTAAACGTCATTGTACCAAGTTCTTTTTCTTATTTAACTTCTAATAAAAATATAATTATCGAAATTTAAAGCTGTAATTAGAACACAAAAATTTAAAATAGAATAAGAGTCTCATTTTTTACAAGTAAAGTACAATACAGTACATTTAAATATTTTATAGCCTTTGTTTATGTATATGTGACAGCGTGCGTACTAACACAAACAACATTTCGACGCTAACACATTAATATAGGCAAAAAAAAAACTCAAAAGTTTTTGAATTACAAACGTAATTTATTATTATTTATGCCAAGAAAATTTCACAATGGATCTTCACAGGTCGCACAGACGTCGAGAGCTTGAATAGCACTGACCCCCACCTCTAAGAAGAATAAGTCAAGAAAATAGTCACCAAACTATTGAGTTGTCCATGCGGGTAAAGCTGGCTTTCTTTTTATAAATTATAAAATAACAAAGTATCTGAGGAAACGTCTAAATTGTAATGTATTTTAGATAGTTCTACAACAAGAATATAAATTTGAACAACTAGTTTAACCCTTACTTATAAACAATATATGTATAAAAATAATTTCAAAAACAAAACAATGTTATTAAATCCAGACTTTCCGACGATACTTTATCTACCTATATGGATGTTTGTTTTTAACAAAAACCATCGCCATAAATTAAAATATATTATTTTATTATTTAGCATTATAGAAGGAAACTCAAAACACCTGTGATTACAAGTGTACATATAAATATAAATTACTTTCTGGATTTTTCTTTTGTCATTTTAAAACGAAAACAAGTCAAATACTTTTATATCTCAGTTCAAAAGAGATATGCAAGTATTTATGGGGATGCGGGGTAATCACTTGACATTGTTATCAATGTCAAAGTAAATTATGATTACAAGTTATGTCAACATGTTGACAACACAATGAAATAATTACCTTCTTTAATCTCATCGAAGTTTTCGTATTTCAGGGCTTGAACAAGCTGCAGGAGATACAACATCAGGTCCTCGTCGGGAGCCTGCTTTAGCCTGGATATAGCGTACCTAGAATAATCATTACTTACGTACATACCAAACGGTGACTCAACGGAATAGGCAATATGGAAGACTAGACATTCATCATCATTAACCCCCTTTCATCGAAACCTTATAATCAATATTTCACATCTACTCTCTACTCTGGACACAACGCAGCGGACTTTTCTCTGGATTTACTTATTCTGCACTTCTGCCTGAGAGAAGCCATCGAGTCGAAAACACTTATCCGTAGTTTTGGTTCTATTTCACAAGCAGAACTGTATTCTACACCTGCCTGGACACAGAAAAGACATTTATAGCGATTTTAACTTGTCATTAGCTGAGTCGACTAATTACTTTTATGCACTGTGTAACATTTCCCATTCTTTCCGTATACATATTTTTTAATTAATTAAGGCAACCCAACCTAACAAGGATGATTTTTGCCATAAGGTCTGCTTTAAACGTTTAAAAAAATAAAAAATAAATACAAATATATTTCTGTTTAAAAACTTATATCATTCGAAACAGTTAAATTTTGACAAGTTCAAAACTACTTTTGGGGATAAGACTGACAAGACGTGAGATGAATTTGAGGGAAGGTAAAGGTTTAAATCGGTGTACAAAAGATCTGTATCCTGAATGGGCATCCAAACAACGCGTGGTCTATGCATTCCTCGTCAAGCCCGCACTCACACCGAGTCACCGAGGACTGTTTTTAATTTAAACTTCTTAGATTTTCACGGCCGTTAAGATGCACAATAAGTTTTTCTGGGTTATTATGCCGTGTGTCGTTCGTACTCTCTACTGACGTTTCGGATCGCGTTACAGCGTCCATCATCAGGGTTGATGTCAACATCAACCCTGATGATGGACGCTGTAACGCGATCCGAAACGTCGGTAGAGAGTACGAACAACACACGGCATAATAACCCAGAAAAACTTATTGTGCATGTTTTTATTTTTTTTAACGATCTTAATTTTAAACAAATATTTATTCACAACACAGTGGCCAATCATCAGTCTGATAATATTAGATACGATTTTCTTTCCATATTCCCTCCACATTATAATTTTTTTATTTTATTTATTTCACATAAAACTTTTTCTTTTTTCTTTTCTATATGAACACCTCACTGGGCATAACCCGTGTTGAGGCATTCATTTATAATATTATAAATGTATTCATAGATGTACACATATAAAAAGTTAAATCAATAATAATAATAATTACAAAAAAATCATAATCGTAATATAATACACGTAGGTACTGTACAGATATTGAGCCGAAAAGGATGCCACCGTCGCGGGCTATTTGACTCCTCTACACCGGCCGGCTGCCAACATCCGCACAAATACCCATATACATATAATGTTTGATATGATAATCAAAACACTGTATGGATATAAAAATAAATTATAAATAGCAGACACGCAACAATAATTCTGAGTTCAAATAGACTACTGTTTTGGTGGGATGATAATCTCGAGGCAGTTCTCGGGGCCCAAATCCAGAAGCCATTTTTTAACAAATAATTAGAATTTCTGTTCATTTGTTTTCATTTTAAATCACGAGGTATAAGGTTTTAAATTTTGGGCGCAAAGTCTCTGACTTCTCTCTAGTGATATTGAGACACCAGTCTGAAGATGCCAGTCTGAGGGTGAAAGCGCTAATTGGTCGAAAAAAATAAGTGGAAGTGTACCAAGTATTTTTAATTAGTAACTTATGTAAATATAAGTTATTACATCATTACAATTGAATTCCATCAAGAATTATCAAACAATAATTTTAATCAAATTTTACATGTCAATTATTTTACTTTAGAACTTATCTCTAAGTCCCGAACATAGATTTTATTTCTAGCAAGTAGGGATATAAATATGAAAAGAGTCATGTAGGTATTTACTGCAAATAATCGTAATAAAAAAAATGTTGAGAGTTGCTACTTCTCTAACCGAGCAAGATGCTCACGCTCATGTTTAGAGAGATAAATTTAGTTTTCCTGTAAAATTATAAATGTCTTATGTAAAAGGGGAATAGTTTGTATCTGGAGCCGAACCTTCTGACAGCCGGGTGAGTGAAGTTGGGGGTCAGCAGCTCTAGAGCATCCTCCACGTCCATGGGGACCCACTGCGCCATCATGGACAGGGCCTGTCGGACCTCACCTGGAATGTTGTATACATAACATAACAAGACAAAATATGTACGCAGTATCCTAAATAAACAGATTTCTATGTTGAAACAAAATTACTCGTTATTAATGTTTAAAGAATTTCAATAATGTTCACATAAATGAAAAAAAAAAGTTAAAACAGTATTCTATATTACAAAATTCTGACTAATCACAGAAAAAACAAGAAATAATTCAATACAAAAATTTTGAATAATTTAGGAACAAGTTATTTCAAGTTCTAAGATTTAACACGTTCGCAGCAAGTTTTTTCTTATAGGATCCACTTGTATGAATACATTATGTATCACAACTTTCTTATTTTTTAGAATATTTCACTGCCAATTTGACTGAAGTCGATAGAATAAAGTAAACCTTATTTGACTAACATACTGGGGCACTTTTGTTGCTGACTGTTTTTTATAGGGACACAATATCTCTACCTAATTACTATCGTCGTTTTTTCACTATCAATCGCTTTTAGACTGACGGCTACTGAATTTAATAATCAAACAAGGTTACATACCGTTGGAGGTCCAGTTGACGCACTTGAGGAACTTGGTGAGGGCTCGCTTCTGGCTGCTCAGGTAGAAGCGGAACTTCCACAGCAGGTCTTGCTCCTCACCGCCCAGCGCCTGCGTGGGAGGGTAGGCTACGAGGGCATGCAGCGCATCGCGCACGCTCGCATTGGGCTTTGCGTCGCGATCCGACAGTCCGCTGCGCAGCGATCGCGCCAGCTTGTGATGCTTCCCCTCCGCGAGGTTCTCCTGCGGACGCAGGCACAACATCAAGCGCTTCATCAGCGACTTTATAATCGTCGCCAGACTGCGTCGCTCGCACAATTTACACCGCAGACCGTCCATTTTGTAAATACAAACCATTAGATTCCCCGATAATATACAACTTTAATTATTATTACAGAAACCGTTGTTCGATAATAGTGATAAACCATCCCCAATAAAATCAATTATATTATATATGTTGTCACACGATTTTTAAAGTTGTAATAACAGAAATGTGCCGAATTAATCGGATGTTGTCAAGAATATTCCTAAAGTTCTTCGAGGGCGATTAATTAACATTTAGAAAATGCATGTCTGGTTTTTATTATTTCATGAGATCATTATTTGTTTTGAGTTGTCGCAAGCGATTTGAATATATTTTATTAAAAACTCAAAATAAATTTATTGGGAACTTTGATTAAAATTTGAACATAACACGTAACACTGACGATTCAAATCACTTCCAGTTCCAAAAAATCGTGAATAAAATCACAATGGCACATGACATATTTCTGTAGATTAATTTCAACGATAGCCGAAGTATTTAAGGCCATGTTGAGAGCGCACATCACCGGAGGGAGAATAAGGTCAGCGCAGCAAGGGGAGGAGGGTGACTCGGCGGCCGTTCAACTCCACAAAGTGCACTAAGATACTCGGGTCAACTGAGACTAATTGACTTAGTTTTTATCACCGCCCCAGGAAACAAAGTAGGTAGGCAATAAACAGATTAGGAGAGTACATCCGATCACTAACCACTGCCTGTGAGTACTGTGTGACTACTAACTGTTACTGTCTTACTTGTCTGTTTACTGTTTACTGAAGACTAACTGACTACCCACTGTGGAGTGACAACTTTACTATTTAGGGTCACCACACATTTTAGTTTATTATATTTTTATTTTCTTTTACATTTTTTAATTCTTAATTTTAATAGGTACTTTTAATTTTTTATTACGGGGAAGATGGAACCGATTGAATTTGCTCGTTATAACAGAGAAAGGTTTTTTCCAAACAATCACTATTGCACATTGTCACTAAGTAAACAAGTAAATACATATATGTACATATAATTCATACAGATTTTTTTTTTTAAATGTTAGGGAAAATTATAATAAATGCTTACAAACATACCTATCATTATTACATTTAAAATCGTTGTTTCCAAATTATTTTGCGAACTTTTCCATTTGAGCCTTCAATGTTGGTCCATCGATGGAAAATCCCGCGTTTCTTTGGATACAAAACCATTGGAGCAATGCTTTATCGACATTAGTACGATCGCACTTTCTAAATTTTTTTGTGTCTGTGATATTTTTTTCAAATGCAGACAAATAAACATCTTTATTTTTCCACAATGTTGACACTGTGGATGAAGATAGAGAAAACTTTGTAAACACTTCCACATTTTTCGCGCCACATTCGATTTCACGAATCGAGAGACACTTCCTCTTGTTAATAGACATGTTTATAATTCAGGGGTTAGGTTTTAACTGATCTGGTCTAGAACTCATTTGACATCACCCACTTGTAATGTTTATTGTGTATTGAAATAAGCATAGAACATTGAAAAATCTAAAAAAACCCCCGAAACTAGCATGTCATTTATGAACTACAAGAGCAGCTGTAAATTGTAACAATGTGCGGAACCGGCAATTACTAAGTTCACAAAGCTTGGGTTTTTTAAAAACTATGTGTGTTCATTTTTCAATATTATCGGCGAAAAATTTAATTAGGTACCTAGACACTTACATAGCTATCATAAACATAATCCGATCCCAACGCCCGGCGGTATTTATCCTTTACGTTAGCCGACGTTTGGATTTTATGACTTAGGTTCTTATTTCGAGAATGATGTTTTTAACAATTGAAGATGAAGGTATGTCCGAGAAGTAGCTCGTTATAACAGTGAATAATTGTATGGAGAAAACCATGAACTAAAATGTCAACTATAGTTTCCTCGTTGCATCCGAGATCTCGTTATTTCCGTGATCGTTATAACCGAGTTTGACTGTATTTATATGTTTAAAATATATTCAAGTAAATGGCTATTCTTTAATTTTAATTGTATTATTTTTCACTATTTTCCTACTTTAAAAAAATATATTTTAAACCATTATATCAGGTTTTGTTGAGTTTTTTTCTTTTCCATCTTTTTAATAATATTTTTAATTTTTCAAAGCATAAAAAACAAAAGAATATTTATGTTCATTATTTTATATATATACAGTATTATGTCTGTACTCTTTTATTTGATTCTTAATCAAAACTAATGTCTGAGCACCCAATGACAAACTATTATTTAATAGTTTATCAGGACAAAATATGTGTTGATCGTCTGGAGAAAAAAAATAGCACTAAGTACTTGGGACTGTTAGTGGACTCGCAGCTTACTTGGAATGAACATGTTGAGCGCGTGAAAGGAAAGATTGTCCCTGTAGCTGGAATACTGTACAGATTTCAGAGAATGCTTCCAGTTTCGCTGCTTCGAGCAATCTATTTTTCTATGGTCCATTCGCATTTATCATACCTATGCTGTGTTTGGGGTTTTGCAACTAAGAGCAAAATTTCTGAGGTGCAGATTATTCAAAATAGAGCGATCAGAAATGTGTTTCACCTACCGTATGATACTCATGTAAGGGACATTTATTTTGAAACAAAAATCATGCCTTTTAGCATGCTTTCCTATTTCGAGATAACTGACACTATCATTAATACTACTCTCGACTCAATGCACAGTAACATAAAGCCAGCTTTCATTGGAGACATCCATCGGTACAGTACTCGATCAAAAAACAATATATATATTGGATCTGTGAAGTCTACGAAGTTTGGTACTAGATCTTTACAATACATAGGTTTCAAGGAATTTAATAAATTGCCACAAAAATTTAAAGTACCTATTTCAAAATATAGAAACAGGACGTGCGAATTGAAGAATTATTTTTTCCAGAAGTACTTTGAATAAATAATGTTAGTTTATAGAGAATGCGCATCTTGAACATATACCTTTTAATATTTCACCGTTTTTGCTTGTCTATGTAATTTTTAATACTATTTAAATGTTATTTGTGTTTTTTTCTTTTTATATACTTTTTTTGGCTTGTATACATAATTTCAATTTTTTCAACGTTTTTGATAAAAAAAATTAACCTGTATTGGGTGTGCGCATATTTTGTTAATTAAAAAAAATGATTTTATTTTGTACTAGTTCAGTATGTATATATACATCCATGTAATTTTTAAACTTTTTCAATTTTCTTTCTCAGATTGCATAATGTAAACATTATTTTGAATTTATTTCCATGCCTAGTATTCTGTTTATTCTGTTATTTTCAAGTATTTTTCATACCCTTTTTAATTTGTAGTATATCATAATTTTAATTTTTCTGCTTTTGTTAAATAATATTATAGTTTAAAATTTTAAAACGTCTCTAAAAAAATTATTATCTGTATGTCCCTAAATGAGTTTTTTTTAAAAAAACTCCTTGGGAATATTGTATATAATTATGTATAATATGTTTTCAATATAATAAAAAAAAAATATAAAAAAATAATGTTTTAATACTTTGTTTTCTTTTTACAATGTATTAATATTGTAATAATGTGTGTATTTAATTGAATAATGACTATGATTTTTTTTTTTTTTTTTTATTGACTTAGGGAGTTACTGAAATTAATATTATTACAAGAGAGATGGAAAACATTTAAGAGAAGGAAATATCGAAGTCTAGGCATTTATAGGGCATATGACATGTAATTGGCTGGTTTAAGTGGCTACTTTACACACTGTGTAACATTCACCATTTTGCCTATATTTGAACATCCATATTTCTTTAAATCATCCATCTGTTGATTTTTGCGAAGTGTTTTCAGGCGTTGCCTAGCAGGTGAAATAATTCAGTCAGATGAATCTCACCCACATCAATAAAGGTTTCAACTCTAACAAAATGGTAAATGCTACACATGTGTAAAGTGACCAATTAAACCAGCAAATGAGAGGTCATAAGCCCTGTAAATGCCTAGACTTTCAAATTTTCTTATCCAAAATGTTCTCCACCCCTGTTTTAATATGCTGATCTTGATAATTTCCTAGGGGGTAAAATAGAGTGCTTATCTACAAACATTTGGACGAACTCAAAATACTGTTTCATATTTGTTTGATATTTTGTACATATTATCGTATGCATAATCAAATTTATATGTAAAGATTATTTCCATACTAGAATTTTTTTTTACTGCCAGAGCAGTTAAAAAAGTCATTGGGGTTACTCCAGTGAGGACACAAATGTTTTATATATACAGTGAAACCTCTATCTATCGTTCCTCGAATAATCGTTTTCCCGGATGTGTCGTTTATTTCTTCCAACTCCGAAATAATTTCATATTAAATGTACAAAAATTGATCGCATCGATCGTTTCTCTATCCACTATTTTACCGCATTCATCGTTTGAATTACGATGCGTATTTGACATATTGAAATATTTTGTGTATGTTCTAATGCGCAGAACGTTCGAAAGAGAAATATAATGACAATAAGAACAAGTTAAGGTTTCTGAAGATGATTGGCTAAGACTTGACACACAGACGAATTTTAACAATTTTGTTACATTTGACGACAATATCCCAACTTGTGGGATAGAAACTATCGAAAGCTTGTGTGACGCAAGGTTGAAGGAGAGAGCTGAAGAGGCCGATATTAATGAAGAGGAGCCGCCGCCTGTACCTTCATTTTCAGAAGCATGCACTGTCTTCGAAAGATTAAAAGCATTCTACTACTCACATTCAATAACTGATGCCGAAAAAAGTATTATTTGCAAAGCCGAAAATATGTTGACTTACGGGAAAATAAAACAGTAAAAAAACAAACGTCGATGAAAGATTATTTCCAATGCAATAAACTTTTTTTTTTTTTTTTGTTTTGTTCTGCTTACTCATTTTATTTTAATACATTTATTTACACCTGAAACTTGCATCTTTTTTAGAATTTTAACCTGCCAATGGTAATGCAGATTGCCAGGGCGGTATCTTTACCCGATCTTATCTCCTTGTGTATTGACCTCTTATTCATTGTTTTCCCGCACTCATAGTTTAATTCAATAAGTCCCTTTAAAAACGATAGATTTCACTGTATATTAAAAATAATAATAATAATGTTACTAAAATAATAAAAAATAGAAATACGTACTTTATCATTTGTCTCTATTTATAAAACTATGTTATTATTTACATTTAAAAAATCAATAAAAATGTAAGTTGTAAACTTTTTAAAAAATATATATATTTATTTATTTGACAATAGGGAAATATCACATACTAGGAATACCGATAAAAATATATTAAATGGATTTAGAATAATAAATTATATTTTCAAAATCAATATGGATACTATGGAGAAATGTTTGCATACATAAACGTAAAAAGAAATTTAATAAAAGTACTTAATTTAAGAAAAACGCGACGTGTTTGCCTTGGTTGTTGTGTTGTAAAGATTCACGACAATGTTCTTAACAAGTTTCAATGGCCGGGAACAAATAAACATGAACCGTGACGTATTAGGGGCGTGGCCAATGGATTGACCGTTTTTGCGGGAATTCAAAATTACAAATTTAAAAGTATTTTTTATGCTTTTTATAATTAGCAAAAAAAAATGTTTTTTTCATAGACCTTTATTACTTTGAAAATGTAAAAAAAAAGTGATATTTCCCTATTGTAGTCTGCATTACTTTACGGGCTGTTTAACCCATCACGTAATGTAGCCTGTAAACATAAGTTAGAGATTAATGAATAGAAAGCAGATAGCTGCTTAACTGCCGATGTTTATGGAAACATATCTTTGTATATTTTGACAGTAATAATTGCCAATCTACAAAAACTTATTTATGAAATCATTGTCTCCAAATTCAAATTCAAACTAGGAAGACAATATTTACATTTTCAACAGAATATATTAATACTTAGACATTGTATACTTAGTCATTGTATAGGATAATTTTGTATGCTTCGTAGCCATAATGGTCAGCGCGTTTGCCTACCATGCAAAAGGCCTGGGTTCGATTCTGACACGGTTGACTTTCAATAAGACAATATATCCTAGTCCTCGGACTGGCAACCGAAGGGAACGATGACAATAATGTATATTACCTGTAAGATTTCATGGTCTGGAACTGTCACAATATCCGCTTGCGCTCGAAACTGGTACATCTCGTCTCCATCTTGCTCGTAATATACCACGGCATGCTATAATACAGAATCATTATTTATTTAAATATAAAAATAATTCAATAAGTTCACCCTAACAGGAATCAAATAACTTTCCCGAAATTTAATTATTTTTTTACCAATAAACAATGTTTACAGTAAAAAAAATTAAGTAGATTAAAAAAAAAACATTTTATAAATATTAACGAACAATAAACCTGGCAATGTAGAATGAACATGTTTGTTGTACAATAAGTTAAATAAATAAGTAATAAATACAATAGATCGCGCACGATTGATAGGTCGCTAGTTTGTGGATTTTATGTGGTTGCAAATCGGATTATTAACACTGCTAAACTCCAATACAAAAATGCCAACTAGCACTCGCCTTGTACTGGGGTCCAAACCTTATCGTTAGAAATTCTTTTAGTTAGCAGGCTCTATGGGAAGCCGGGTTGAACAAAGCACTTGATCTCGAACAGTCACGCACGACGTCACAATTAGTTTTAAAACTAGATAGTGCAAGGATCCAAATTTTACAACGGCGATTACTCAAATAACTTATCAGTAGTCACGTATATGCACAATCTCGCACACTTGCAGTGACAGTACCCCATTGTCGTAGAAAAATGGATGGTTTCCCACGGTGAAGTTGTAACATTTTGATACGAGTTCAGGTGGTAAATTTAAATTTAACATATCAACTGTCATAGAAGCACATCTTCTACACGACCAATAATTGATACTCAGAAATGTGCCTACGGGCCACTCGAGTGCCTTGTTCACAAAATTAATTAATACAAACATTATTAATTAATACAATGAATAAGATTTTTAAGTAAATATAGTATTATCATAAATTAGTACCTGCATCAAGACCATGGGTCATCAACCTTTTTTTTATTGAAAAAAATTCTTGACATAATAAGTATAAAATTAAAAAATGGTTGGTACATACATAATTAATAATAACGTTTCTACCCCTCTAATAGAGTGAAAACTCGTGTTTAAAAAGGAAGTTCGTTTTACATTTATTTTTACACATATAGTTGCAAGAGGGCCAAATATTTAATATCGGGGATCAATGTGGGCCGCACTTGGGCCATATGTTATAACAGTATACCTAGAACATTTGTGTACGAATATTTTTGTTTTAAAAATAAAACGCTCGTTATATGTTTTTTTGTCATTTAATGTAGTTAATAAAATAAATGAGATTTGTGTGACTATATCATGCACGTCTTTTTTACAAACCTTTTTACCTCCTCGCAGTTTTTAGAAGGGAAACTCCCATAAAAAATTTCAAGTATTCATTATCGATATCCACTGCGAAGATATTTTCGAGATCTTTTTGGAATCACCAAATCGTTTTCTAATTCAGTTTTAAAGTGTTATAACTTATAACTACATTTTACTATTTTGATAAACAAAATTCACTTCAGATTCTAATACCGCTTGTTTACAATCCAGAAAAAAAATTCTTTAATCGATAGGTATGCAACTTCGTTGCGTATGATATCGTCCGCCACGAGCGTTGCGGCGAAAATCTTGCAGGCCGCACCAAGACGCCTCGAGGGCCACATGTGGCCCGCCGATGCCGACCACTGACCTAATGGAATAGAGCTGATCTACGTTTGCTAGAAAAAACTATGGACAATACTCACATTATTTCCATCAACTTGTATAGTAGAGAACTCGATCATCAGATAAAGATATTCAGAGTTCCTTTTTTCACTCTCGTTTATTATTTCTATCTCTCGAAACGTCAGGCGGTCCAACCAATCCACCTGAAATCAACGAACATGCAAACAACTTTGGATACAAAATCCAGTGTGGATTTTGTATCCTAAAGACAGATGTACTGTAACTTCGAGATCAAAATCCTAAAGACAGATGTAATGAAACTTTTCGAATGTGCCCTCTGTTAACAGTGCATTTCCCCCACTGAATCGTTTGATGGAAGTAACAACTATTAATACATTAAGAAGAAAATTTACTGTACCCTTGAATTCTTGCAATCCTAAATTTTGTTGTTTTTTTAACTTTGTACATATTCAAAGTCCAAACATAACGACATATTTGCAGTTTGATTGATCTTTCAAATATTACTAAAATATAATATTTACTTACAAAGATTATTGTGTAAGTGCGGCATGTCTATGGACGCTAACTACAAATAAGACAAATTATATATTTTATCATTTTTACTTATTTTGATAATGTGAATAAATAATGGCAGATAAAGAATCATTCATGAATAAGCAATCCCCGCCTTCTCTGATAAAGATCATCATTATGAACCGGGTTGTGGTACCGTGGCTAGTGTCCTGGACCCGTGAATCAGAGGTCCGAGCTTCGCACTCCGCTCTACCAGAACTTGGTTTCCATTTTTTAACAAAGAGTTATTTACAACCTTCCATTCATGAGGCCGCCTATTATTTTATATATATATTATGCCTATATATATATATATATTTTTTTTTAAAGCTTACTATGTGGAATATTCCTCTGAAGTTTCGCGGTCTGGCCCTGAAAAACCGTGTATATTATTATGAATACTACTTATCCCTCAGTCGTACATAATATATATGTTGATTGGTTAGTATTGGTTGAGTCCTGGTTATTTTCAAAGTCAATGAATTTAAATTACCTATGTCATTTTTCTTCATAATTTCTATTTTATTAAATGGAATGTCAGCAGATCACTTAATAATAATAAAAAAACGTTTTTAAGATAAGTATTTTATGCTTCATTTTGTCACATCATTTTCAGAATAGTAATATTTAAGATTAAAATTGTTAAATCACTAAACTTCCTAATTACCTTGGTCATGTGCCCGTTCCGATGTTTCTTGACTAACTTGGCGAGGCGCTGCATCTGCTCCTTGCCGCGATCCATAGCCTTTCCCGGAGTGTCACAACCCCCCTCCACCCCCGGCCATACCCTCAGGTCAAACATTCCCTGAAACGGAACCGCTTTTTCAATTTCCTCTTCCTCGTAATTGGTTACATAAATTGTCACAAAATATGTAATATATAATGTAAAATAAGTCATTGAACGCAACTTTTATTACTAAAAATAAGTTAATAAAACGTATAAGAAAATAAATATATAGGTACTTGAATATAGTGAAAGCACCCCCCACCTTTCCCCAGACTGTTTATAAAGACTTGTCTTTCTTCAGTTTTGCATATTCACTATCAATTTTTTAAATCTGATTAAGTGAAAATGTAATATTTCTTGACTATCAAATTGCAAAAATAACAAAAGTGATCAATGGGTTGGGGCACAGATAAATGTTGAATGTAAAATTTTGTTTAATTTGTGTTTAGGGGATGTTTCAAAATAATGTAAAATGTTTCCCTCGGCACGGAACACCCCAGAGAGGGAACATTATTTTTAAGTTTTAAAAAAATTGAATATTTTAAAAGACTAAATAAATAGCTTAATAAATTAAGTTTCTTTTTTAAGAGGAAGTGCGGTCTCGCTATTCTTTATACAAACGTGTTACGTATTTTCTCCCTGGATTATGGCACTAGAGCAATGATTTTTTACACACATAGATATTTACCATTGGCGTGTCTCTATCATTTTGTTTTTTTTTTTGATAAATTGTTTAGTGTTGCAAATAGAACCATCCAGTTTTATTTGAAAAATAAAAATGTACCGACACAGAAAATTTTAATCCGATACTTAAAAAAAAAAAAAAACAGCAAAATCGGTTCAGTTTTGAGGTGCGGAAAACGGAACAGCGAAACATCGATTTTAGTTAGGCATAATCAGTCCGACGTCCAGTTGTCTTTGTCGCACAGAATCGGGGAGATTTGTTTAGATGGTAAATTTACAGAATAACTTAAATTTACGTACTAGCATAACACTATGATTAATGAATAATTAATAATTAATCTAAATACAATAAAACCTCGTTTTTACGTTCCTTAATTTTACGTTTTCCCGCTTTTTACGCCGAAATGCCAAGGTCCCTTTTTTTCCATACATTCTCATTCAAATATCCCCCCCAATTAACGTTTTTGTGTTTTTCATAACCTCGGTTTTACGTTGAAAATTTTTCGAAACTCATTCAATCTGTCAAAAGACGTCGAGCCGCGCGCCGCCGCGTGAATGGAGATTAAAATTGATAAAAGAAAAGAAGATATTTGAACATCATAAAAGTGTGAAACATTTTTGACGCAATGTAAATGACAGTTGAAATTCTGTGGTACCATACTAAAAAAAGTGATACCATATAAATAAAATTGCCCAGTATTTAGGGGGAAAACCATTTTATGTATTTTATGTAAGTTAAATTTTTTATTTTCGTGTTTTTAAGGTTAAGTACCTACGTAAAATTATTTAAACATGTTTTTTTTTTAATTCAACAAAAAAAACACATTTTAGTATTGATTGAAAAAATACAAAATATTTTAATGAAATCATAGGTAAATATTAATAATCCCCAATTATGGCACTTTTTAAAAATTTTCTGCAATATATTTAGTATAGTCCTAGTACAATAAATATATTTTTATGTAATTTAAATTTTTTCATACATTTTCCATTTCCTCACTTAAGTGTTTTCCTCAGTTTTACACTTTTTTGTTGCTCCCTAGAAAAACGTAAAACAGGGGTTTTACTGTATACCTAAATTAAATATATCTAAAAATCTACATATCTCGTAAATAAATTATCTCAATCCCTAATATACAAATAGCATTTCGCTCAAAAAGTGTAAAACTTATTAAGCATTAGAGCGAGAGAGACAGTAAAATGATGCTCAAATACCTATTCTAAGTAAGTCTTTCTAGATTGTAACAATCACTAAGATATACCAGATCTTGTCTTGAGGTAATAATTATAACTTTTTTTTGTCCAAGCTTTAATTTTCTTTAGTTGTATTTTATTTCAATTGTACCTGTATCTATTATATAGAAAAATATTTACAATTGTTAAATGGACTGTAAATAAATAAATCAATTTGACTGGCACCGCAGATAATAAAGACATATAGTTGATATGAATATAATCAAATTGATGATTACACATATTGCAGGTTGTAGAGTTTTGATAAGAATTTAAGATAACGTTTAGAAATTTTAAATAAAGATTTGTTTCTGATCAGCGCTACTGGAACTTTAAAATTAATGAGTGATAAAAGCTTTGGACAATCGACCACATTATCTTATATTTTGTACAGAAAAATAACGTCAGCCGTTAATAAAGATATACTTACATGCTTAAACTGATTTATTATTTGTATGAAGCACAAACTGCAGTAGTAAATAGTAGGTAAAGATTATTAGTTGTCAAATAAAATATATTTTCACTTTATTTTGAAAACACATCTCATTCTTTTGTTGAGGTGCTAAGAACTGCTTGTATAAGTATAATATTATTATTTATAATGAAATAAAAGCTTTCAGATGTGAATCGATTGCGTAAATATGACCAATTAAACTAAACAAAGTTCTATTTATAATAATAGAGCGCTATCAATGTGTTATTCTGTTGACAACAACAAAATACGAAAATATATATTACAATATTTGATAGTAGAAAACACATTATTATTTATTTACAGATATGAGAGACAATAAAATTTTAAAAAACTATTTGTTCGAGAGAATTCTATATTCTGTGAATAGTAAAATGTTTTTTTTATTTGAGCATGCATATCGACTGTATTCAGGACAAAGGCTCTGAAAAAAGCAGTTTCATTATTTCAAATGTGTTTCAAACCAATTGCAAAGGTCTTATATAGCCCAGGAATATTAGACCAAAAATAGCCATAAATACAAAATGTTTTATAACCAGCTGATTTTTTGTATATGTGTTCTAGATGTGGTACTTAATCATTACTCAAAACTCTCCACCCCCCCCCCCCCCCACCCATTGCGTCTTAAGATATTTCATTATACATACTTAAAACTGTAATAACTTTTAAACACAAGCAGCTAGAAAAATTTGGAGTATCACAAAATTACGGTTTTATTTATTACAAAACACATTGGTTGAAAGAGCGACGTTGTTTCGCTATCGAGGCGTAATTAAAATATGATTTTTGCTTACTGCGATGCTGGCGCTGTGAAAATTCTGTAAAACTTTTCATTGGCTCCTTCCAACTTCTAAAGCCTTATCGCAGTTTAACTGTTATAACTTTTGAACGCAAGCAGCTAGAAAAACTTGGGAGTATGGCGTTGTAGTAACAGAAGTTGCAAATTTAAAAATTATTATTATACTTTGGATGAAAGAGCGGCGTGCGTTTGCTTTCAGCGGCTGACATTTGTCGATTTTTCAACACCAAATCACTTATGCGCTAGACTTTTTCATCATACGCAGACAATACAGATGAAGCTTGGCTTTGGCGACGACTGTTTACAGCTGTTTCTGAAGCCTTTTATCAGTCAACTCAATTTTGCATTTATTTTATTTAAGGCACATAATTTTTTTTATTTACTGGGGATATCAACAGTAATACATGTAGCAAAAATATAACAAATAAAATATACAGAGAATAAAACCAATGACAGATATCCACAGAAATACATTAAATACACATACAATACATACTAGTGTGTTTGTGTAAGTGAGTGAGAGGGTGGGTGAGTGGGTGTTATATTGGAATGAGGGTGGACATGTGTGTAAATATTGCACAAGTGTCAAGTGTAGAAAATATAAATATAAACATAAAATATTAAGAATTAGAGATAAAATAAAATAAAATGAAATAAGATAAACCTTATTCCGAAAATATTTTAACTTTTACAAAATTTGCGTAGCGTCGCCGCCGCAGTAAGCAAAAATCATATTTTACATACGCCTCAATAGCGAAAGAATGCCGCTCTTTCAAACAATGTTTTTTATAATAAATATAACTGTTATCTTGTGATTGAAACACCATACTCCAAATTCTTCTAGCTGCTTGCGTTTAAAAGTTATAACGGTTTTAAGTATGTAATATACCACCTGACACCCTGCATAATGAAATAGCTTAAGACGCAAGCGGGGGAGGGGGGGGGAGTTTTGAGTAATGATTAAGTACCACGTCTAGAACACATGTACAAAAATCAGCTGGTTATGAAATATTTTTTATTTATGGCTATTTTTGGCCAGAAGTGTGGCCTTTGTCCTAAACACGATCAATATTATTATTTTACTAACATAGATTATAATTAGTAAATATTGTAAATTGTGCCTGCAAAGAATTTTTTTACAATAATTTGTCAAAAATTAAAATTTATTGCAGCAGAGAGGGAAAACATTTTTGAGAAGGGAATATGGAAGCATAGGCATTGTTGCAACAAATTTCAAATTCAGCCATGTCTACAAACATTTGAATATACTCAAAAAGAATGTTACATAAGTTTACTTTTTATTTATTTATGCTTTATTAAGTTACTTCATAAGATCCTAAACACCAATATAAACATTTAATTTACATCACACATTACATAAATATATGGATGCTGGAAAGGAAAAAGTTACTAAGCGACATGTGGTAACTTTACAGAAGAACCATTTAAGGATTTTATTTTATTAATAAAAAAATTGCATACATGCGTATTATATCAGTGTGATTCTTACATAATTACATAATAAATCGTAAAATATCAAACAAATTTCATCCCGATGAGCATTTTTTAGAACATTATAAACAATATTAAACAATGTATCCTCACTGGGGTAGTTCGTGCCTAGGACACTTAACAATAATTAATGGTTATCAACTAATAGTTTTTCATCGTGTGCTCAGACATTAGTACGAAAATAAATTTGAAAAAAATTACCTGTCTAAACATTCCGTGCTTTCCAAATAGTGATATGGAAGTCCCCCCGACCACCATCAGCTTTCCGGGTCCGGCGCAGTCCAATATCGTGAGTGCGAGGACCGCATTCCTCGGCAGGTCGCTGTAGTATATCGGGAGAGTCACCCACTCGTTCCAACTGCAAATAAAACCTCAAGTTGACTGATGTACCCGCTCACAGAATTTATTTATTTATTTGATAAAATCCCAGAGGGCTCGTACAATATTTGGTTACGAAATACATAAAGTATTAAAGTAATTGACACAAAATATAATCAGAATTATTTCACTAATTTGTTGATTATAAAAAAGAAAGGAAAGGGGAAATAAGTAAAGACGAATAGAAATCAAAAAGAGGAGAATTGAGGGGATGGCCATTCAACAGAATGGAAAGCTAATTTGATAGCAGCAGGAGTGAGCCAGCCAGAAGTCCAACAGCTCAGCATAATTATTAGCTGTTCTGTAGATGCGTGCCAGGGGAGAATGGTGGGTAAAGTTTGTCCTATTGTACTCATACTGGAACATGTGATAGAGTCTGGTGGTCCTTGTGGGTATACAAAAGTTTATCGGGGACAGTAATTTTGGGCAATCTATTATGGTACATATCACTTCGATGGTGTAAAGTCAATAAATTAGAACTAAATATTAAAAAATGCAAAATAATGTCATTTCATAGAACAAAACAACCAATTTCCTTCGAGTACCTATTAGAAAACTCCAAAATTGATGTAGTCAAGTCCATCAGAGATTTAGGAGTTGTTTTGGACTATAAACTGACATACAACGAGCATATAGATAATACAGTTAATAAATCACTGAAATTACTTGGCTTCATTAACAGAATATCCTCTGATTTTACTAATGTCCGTACAATCAAAACTCTTTATTGCTCAACTGTTCGCCCTCTTCTAGAATATGCCTCAGTGGTCTGGTCTCCATTCTATGTCAATCGCATAAATCACATTGAATCAGTCCAACATCGCTTGCTTCGAAAAATAGCGTGGATGCTCGGACTAGAGAGAGATAATTATTCTTATGCTGAAATAGAGTCAATGTTAAATATTTCTAGTCTATAAAAACGTAGAACTAATATTGACTCCATATATATGTTCGGCATACTAAATGGTATAATCGATATTCCATCATTACTGGGACAAGTAAAATTCAATTTTCCGACTCGTAGATTGAGAAACAATGAAGTACTGTTCATCGATCAGCATAGAACAAACTATGGCCTAAATTCTCCAATGACCCGCCTTTGTCGTATTGTTAACTCAAGACAAGATCTGGACTTTTTTGGTTTAAGTTTACAACGATTTAAACGAGCACTAAATAAATAGTCCAGATCTTGTCTTGATGTCCCTTATGTTTGTCAATGCTTCTTTCTTTTTTTTTTGTTAATGTTTTAAACTATTCTTTTATTGTAATATTTAAACCTTATAAATTGTATACATGGACAATGTCCGTTATTAAATAAATTAGAGTGAGGTCAGCAATTATCCTTCCGATAAAGAGCAATGGTAACCTCAACTCAGACATCAAAATTTGGTAGCGAATTTCATTTATAGGTTTAACCTTTTTGAACTGTATGTAGCGTAAAAACTTCCTCTAATTTAATTTCCATACGTTGAGTTTTCTGGGTTATTAAGCCGTATGTCGTACGAAGAGGCATTAACATCAACCTCCCTAACGATGGTGGCGCAATACAACAGGTGTCCCATTTTTAATACTCGGGCTGCTGGCTAAATGATGAGTGGAATTCAAAAATAAAATCCAGAAATGAGATGGCGAGGTCAACCTTGAACAAAATGCAAAAACTCCTATCCGACCGAGAGCTGAGGTTAAGCACTAGACGGAGAACTGTAAAAGCATATGGGTTATCCGAGCTTTTTTTTTTTGAATTGGAAGGATGAACTGTCAAAACCTCCATGATAAATAAAATTGAGGCATTTAAATTGTGGTTGTAAAGGAGAATGCTGCATATCTCATGGGCTGATTGAGCGTCCAATGAAAGGGTACTGAATATAATAAAAAAGAACGAGAACTGTTAATCACCGTCAAAAGACAAAAGACCGCATACTTTGGCCACATATTCCGTGGATAAAAATATGCCCTTATAAAACTCATAGTGTAAGGGAAGAAAGAGGGTAGACGGAATTGGTCTGGAATACCAGATGCAGCAATGGTCATCAGCATTCTGATGCAGCATTCTGACCATTGTCCAGGGTCGACAGAGGTTTCGGGTGATGCTCGCCGACCTTCGATGGGAGCGGCACGAGAAGAAGAATGTCGTACGCACATCCATCGCACGTACATCGTCAGGGTTGATGCGTTGGGTAAATATTTATAATGGACATTACAATAAGATTTTAAAACTCGGCAAATAGCGCAAATGTCAGAAAAACTCAATGTGCTTTTGAACGGTCAAATCTAAGAAAAATCTAAGAAAAAAAATAAAAAAAATTATTGTTTTACTATTGGTTTATAGTTTGGAGCATAAATCACAATTTATATAAATTATTTAATCTTCTGAAATAAAATGGAATGAATTCAGAAGAACGCACTCTCAACTCAAAATAACAAAACTTTAAAAAATCATAGAAATATGATACATATTATAAACAAACAAAAAAAATGTATCGTATTATCATTACTACGATTTCATATTTTTAAATTACTGATTGGTGGGTAAGCTTCCCGAAACCAGAAATCTATCACAACACTCTATCATTGGTTGATTTAGAACAACTTGTGACTAAAACACTTAAATCTCATATAGGTAAAAATGCAAAATGAGGCAAAAATATGAGTACACTTTTGTAGAAAAACGTAATAATAATGACTCGATAACTTCGCCAGTAGGCGGAGTTGGCATATGGATTAAAAAATTCTTCGCAACTCCGACTTCGCTGATTGGCGGAGCTGGCAGTGAACCTGTTAAAGTAGTTCATTTTTATTAACTTTTTGATACATTTTAGAGACATTTGGCCGTACAATTAAATGCTCTTATTTTTACCGCGTGTAAGAAAACATTTTTATATCTAATTTCTTATAGCACTGAACTTCCTCATGCAATACCGAAAAACAGACATTTATCACCGAGCTGTTTTGTGTTTCAATATTCTATGATTTTTTTTGTATTTAGCTTGTGTTTGACAAAACTTTTCGATTTGGTTGTTGACAAAGCTTGAATGCTAATGAGTATTTTGTTGTAAAGGCGTATACAGAGAACGCGTTGCTAGCGCGTAATTAGTACCTAAATTACATGCTAGCAACGCACTCTCTACCCTCTACCCCCGCGAGAGCATTCAGAATCACAGCCCTGATGAGTGTTACGAGACTTGGCCACTTACTTCCAGCGGGTGGTGAACGGTTTATACGCCGTGGTGACAGGGAGACTGAGAGGTCTACCATTCTGCAGTACCGTTAGACTCACATACAGATCAGAACATCCATCTTGATACAAACCGGAGAATTTCAACATTGGTTCTTCTAACAGTTTGTCATACTCCGGTTTCGGTCGGCTGCCTTCTAAAGTACCACTAAAACGTTTTTTTTAAATCATTAATATAATGTAAAATAAAACACAATATAAATAATTGAAGGTTCAATAAAACCTTACATCTTTATTTGTACGCGATGTTCTAAAGACGAACTGTACACGTAAAAGAATTTATTGTTTAACTCGTCCATTATCATAATTCTTGAAATACAAAGACGAATAAATAACTAAACTACATAGAATATTAGTTTCTAAAAAAACAATAACAAAACTTCAAACAACAGCCTATCCAGTTTTGGTTTTGACTTTTGACGTTCTTGAAATAAAATGTAAACAGCTGTTATGGATATATTGTCATTGTGTGTGGCTATACACATAAATTTTATATGGCTACACCGGTTTCGATATTAGTTAATAACTTACCCACGTAAAATTATTGTATCCGCTATAAAATTAGTTTAGTATTTGAAAGAAAAATATTAAGGAAGATATTTGGTGCTGTCAACCAAAACAGAGTATGCAGGAGACGGTTAAATCATGAATTAGAGGTGCTACATGGCGAACCCAACATTGCACAATTCGAAGATAAAATAAAATGATTACAGCGGTAGGGCAATGCGCACAGAATGAATGATAATCATGCCCCCAAAAAAATTATGCCTACCACTCCGGAAGGCAAACGAAGCAGAGGCAGACCAAAATTAAAATAGCTGGACAATGTTGAAAGTGACATCAGAGCAATTGGTCTGACGAACTGAAATAGAGCCGCAGGGTGCAAGGAAAAATGGAGACTGATTCTGGAGAAGGCGAGGGCTCACGATAAGCTGAAACGCCACTGATGATTATATAAATAAAGCTCACACGTTATTTTACAATTTTAAAAAATGGGTACCTTAAAAGGTGAGTGAAATCCACCTTTATAAATAACTCAAATTACATTTTACTTAAAATAAAATCACTTATTGGAAATCCACATTTTATGATTATTTCTTCTTGCTGTATTTTTTGTTAACGTATTACAACAGAGATGGATAACATTTTAGAGAAAGGAATATTGGTGTCTAGGCTTTTGCAAGGCTTATGACCTATCATTGGTGGCTTAAGTAACTGTTGAGCACACTGTATAACATTCTCCATTTTACCTTTGTTTGGACATCTGCGCAATTTTTCTTCAATTTTTCTTATATTCTTCTTATTGATGAATTTTGTGAAGTTAAAGAGCAGAAACCTTTAATAATGGGGGTGAGATTTATTTGATTAAATTATTTCACTGACATACTAGGAAAAGCCTATCTTTTTCGTTATTTTAAATCATTCTGTTATTGGATAAATAAAATAAAAAATACCGTTGACTGGTAGGGCAAAGCAAATCTAAAAATTCGTGCCGGCATCACTCACATATAGGTACGTATGGAAAAAGATGTTCAACACCACCTATGGTATAAATATATAAAAGTGAAATTTAGAAAATTCGCATAATAAAATCATAAATGTAGAGTATGTATGTAGGCAAAATGTGATCATTTAAATAATAAACAAAGATTGATTGATATCCCTCACTTATTAAATCGTTATCAAAACCGACAAATAAAAATGAATGAAGACACTACAAACAAATATTAAAATTCTATTTAAACATTAACACCGTAGAGTGGTCATGAAAGTGATTGGAATAGTTCATAAATAGAATTAATAATCTCACCTAAAATATTTTAACGACCAGAATCTGCAATGTTTTTTTAAAAAAGGATGAGAGGAAAACAGTACATTCCATTAATGTTTTTGGGTTCGTAATAAATTATTGATATCAAACAATTAAATTATCATAAAAATTAAGCGATATCTAAAGAATAAAAAAATACTAGTTAAAATGAAATTAATTAATCGTAGTAAATATTCAAAATTATAATATTTATAATGAAGCTTTCAGGAAATAAAAAAGTGCGTAATTTTTTTCATAATCTTATTTAAAACAATGACAATTACCTTGCAAGAATGTTAAAAGTCAACAATACTTTTCTGACACGCAACTCTTTTTGTGATTTATGACTCATTTATTTCCTCCGGTACGAAAATGCCACTGACAAAACAGTTTTTTCAATGTGGCCATACAAAAATTAGCTCCGAGTTCGACGAGTTTTGCCGAGCGCTGCCGAATCCGATCGTTTTTTTGTCCGCAGCCATCTTACTTGGGAGTGAATGGGAGTAGTGCGTCGTGTATTTTCAAAAAAATAATTTCACTGCTGGTGGGAAGAAATTTTAGTGGTCCTTTCGCACATCGATGGCTTGTTTGAATACTTTAAAATTAGAAATAAAGACTCTGGAGCAAGCATTCCCCAAAAATCATGAAAGGTTTCAGATAATGTCAGCTAGTGTCGATGAGCTCAGTTGTAGATTCGTAGGCAAAAATGGCAAAAAATATGAAATTCACGCGAATATTACAGTAAGTATCGATGTTTCTTTTCATACATTAACCAAAAACCCTTTACTCGATATTATTATGGTCATTTAGAACATCGAAAACTTTTCTCGCGGACAAAGGCAGTTATTTATTATCGGTTTCATATTGACAACACAACCTACCAAACAATGCACTCCCGTTTCGACAGCGAGTCTCGCACAAAAAACGATTTCCTGCATCTTCTCGAGAGGTATTCTCATATATTTTTGTCATATAAAGTACGCTTTTTGTAATTTAAACACATTATCATGTAATAAACGTTTCATTTTAAAGTTTTTCGTGGATGATGCGTACCTCCGTAATGTGAAAGTTGGGAGTTTTTTTATAGACTCGAAAATTAATCACGAATTTAGTTGTTTCATCAATTTCCTCGATCATGAAGGGAAAAGATAATGAGTATTCATCGCGGAGTTATGTATTAGTTTTAAATTGTACCCAGTGTTATCGGCTATAAGTAATAAATATCGTATCTTATGTTATTGTGCATTACCATAATATAAACATTTGTCAGTGTCCAGCTGTGAACAGATCGTGTCGGAGCAGTGTGATGGTGGTGTCGACCCGGGTGATAGTCACCATCGATGTCTCGCCGGTGGAGTGTTTCATCACATAAAAATGAATTTACAAATATGTGCACACTTGATATATTTATTTTATTTTATAAATTGATTGCATAAAATAAGTATACATATTTAATAACAGGGAATCTATATAAAACTAGTGAATAGAAAATGAAAACGGAGTGGTCTCTGTTTAGGATAGTCTCCATCTAACATGGCTCAGCCTGTTCTAAGATGGAGATTTTTTATCTTTTAAAGTATAAGTAGTTCTATACTAATATAACAATAATAAAAAGAACTTAAAACTACTTCATTTTAAAATGCCTACCTAATCAAATGTAAGAAATTAATAATCGTAATTATACACAAAATAAAGTATATATACGTGCCAAGAATACATGTTACTTAAACATAAATAATATAACAAT
Source organism: Micrasema longulum (assembly GCF_059751315.1). Taxonomy (NCBI): domain Eukaryota; kingdom Metazoa; phylum Arthropoda; class Insecta; order Trichoptera; family Brachycentridae; genus Micrasema; species Micrasema longulum. The sequence continues at coordinate 250,610 of NW_028279783.1, forward strand.
GTTTGAGTATGTCCAAATGCTTGCAGACTAGCTGGATTTCCTCCCTAGGGAGTTATTCATATTTAAATTTATTTATTTAAACCAGCCAATGACAGGTCATAAGCCCTGTAAATGCCTAGACTTCCATATTCCCTTCTCAAAAATGTTTTCCGTCTCTGTTGAAATAAATTTAAATATCAATAATATAGTTTAATAAATAGTAAAACACAAATATAAAGTAAAGTAATAAATAAGAATATAAATAATATGTGTACCAATCATATAAAAGACTACGTTTATTAATCTACATATATTTTTCAAAAAAATCTCTCACTTCACTATTTATATGTGCGGTTATTTTTATTTTAAAATGTGTTTTACATTTTGAGTCCTTTATATTTTGCATTAAATCATTAAATATTTTTGACGCAATTACATTATATTGCTTTTTACCAAAGGCGGTTGATACAAATGGGACAATACAGTTAATTTGTGTTGCTGAACGAGCGTTTATATTATTATTGTTCTTCATAGCTTATGGAAATTCATGTAGTTTTATAATAAAGTACAATTGAAATAGTATAGAAGAATCTACATTCACCATAAACAAAACAAAACGGACACCTATGCTAAATTTCATCCAATCTGTTGTGCAATGTGACATTTTAATTGTTAATATTAATTTTTAAATAGAAATCTTCAAGAAAGTAACATACAAGTCTAGGAATTTACAAGCTTATGACCTGTCATTGGGTGTTCACAGTAATCATCATTATTCCATGTCCGCTCCCCAGTTGGAGCATATGATGTCCACAATAGCCGCCATGCGTCTATCGGCTGCCGGCTCCTGTGCGTCCACCCGAGTCAGGTGCGCGTCCCGTAGTTCTGACATAAACTGCCAACTGACAGTCAGCATCGGATGTCGAGAGTCTGATGCCTCGTAAAGTAGGCAAGCGCGGTTAAGGGTCTCGGGAAGCATCCGCAGTATATGGCCCAGCCGACCGTATCGCCTCCGCTTGATGACAGTAGTCACCGGAGTTTGCTGTGTCCGTTCTCTTAATATTTCATTTCTCACAAAGTCAAACCACCACACACCCGAGATTCTTCCTAGACACGGATTTTCAAAACTCGGTATTTTGCTGTCTCAGGCCCTAGTGAGGTGCCCCGATTGGCATCCGTAGAGGAGAATAGGTGTTACGCAGGCGTTATGTAGGCGGCATTTGGTTGTCACTGAGTAAATATCCCATCTCCAGCAGCCTTTATTTTGTTGGATTTGGCGCCTGCTACTCCTAGCCGCACTCCCGGTTCTTTTTTAAATCTGCTATTTTCTTTAACATATCATCAGTGGCGCTACAGCCCATTGTGGGCCCCGACCTCCTCCAGAATCTGTCTTCGTTCCTCCCTGCACCCTGCGGCTCTTCTCCGGTTCGCCAGGCCAATCGCTCTAATGTCACTTTCCACATTATCCAGCCATCTTCATTTTGGTCTGCCTCCGCTTCGTTTGCCTTCCAGAGTGGTATAAAGATTTTTTCCTGTGACTTATCGAGGCCACACTGACAATGCATTCACAAGTCATCAGTCTTTATATATTTCTAATATTTTTAAATAGATCAAGATCTTGATTAAAATTTTTATGCTATGCCTAGAATAAAGATTACTCTTTTGAAGCTTTAAAAAAAAGAAAATTTTGGGAGAAATAATGCATTGAAAGCTTATAGTAATATATTATTGTTATCAAAAACATTTTTCACTTTGTGGTATGACATTTTACACTTATAACCACTTAATTTTTTTAAATTACACTTCGACCGGTTTCGAGGTTACTACCTCATCGTCGGGAATTTAACTTAAATTACTGACGATGAGGTAGTAACCTCAAAACCGGTCGAAGTGTAATTAAAAAAAATTAAGTGGTTTATACAAATTTATAAACAAATAAGTGCTTATAGTAATAACCTAATAGAGTCGCCCATACGGAGAAAAACCATTATATGATTATTGACCACGAAGTTAGCTACAGATTACAGAAATAAAACGGGCCGTATATATTTAGGTTCAAAATTTCAAGCGCTAACCGAAACCGTTCATTACACGCCTGTTGTTAAACTAAAAATCAAACTAGAACCAAACCAAAAATTTGGAACACTTTTGTTCTGTGCAATGGAGTTTAAGGACTTCTCTAGAGAATTATTACTCTGAGGCTGAACTAATAAAAAAGCTTTAAATGCGATTATCTCGGAACTTGTTTTAATGACTTAATGCATTCTGTCAGTGAAGCCTCGACATACTCCCAGATATTTGAACTTTCGATGATTTGGTTTGACAGTCGAGGGATTTCGAGCATCAAGGCACGAAGTGTCACTCGGTGCGTGGGTTTTTGCAATATTGATTTTTAAACCCATGCGTGCGGAGTACCCATTTAGCTTATCTACAGGAAACAATCGTGATATTGACTATTTATTTCGGCATAGAAATCATCCCCGCGCGAGTCACTACTGCCATCAGTTGTAATGTAACCAGTCAAGGTGTTTGGTACAAAGCTTGATTGTTGCAGGAGACGTATCCTTCCGCTCCTCCCGTGTGGTTTGCGGAGAGCGAAGAAACCAGCGTTACGAATGCAGTCCAGATCCTCAGCAACACGCAAGGAATAGATAACCACATTATCAATCAAGTTAGTACCATTCTTATTACTTCCTACGTATCTAACTATCGCAACCACCGTGCCCGAAACTTGTCGAGTCTTCGGTGATACTGCAATACCGCGTAACCTCAATTTTTATGCATAACCTGCATAAATTCGTTCTAGGGACTGAGGGCTGTTAGTTGTAAATTATTGATGTTTTTACTCTAAATTTTGATAATTAGCTAGCCTGAAGTGGTCTATTTTATAAAATCTAAAACTCGAGAAAACAGATGAAACACATTTAATTTCAGTGTGCATTTATTTATTTTTGTTAAGTTCCCCTCGTCTATGAGCTTTGTAGCTGCAAGACGATCGATAATTTAGTTTCAATATGTAAATGTTATCAACTATCAAATACCTAAATTTTGTAAATGGGGTCTAGAATTTCAACTGTCCATGTAGCCGGTAGCTGCGAGACGTTCCGTAATCTAGCTACCACCTGTTAAAATCTAAATAGTTCATAATTGTAAACGAGGAACCAACTATAAAAATAATAGGTGAATTTTCAAAATCATCTAACTATAATAATAATGAGTGAACTTTTTACATTCTTATGTTAGCTTCGTAGTTACTCCAAAACTCTGCTTCAAAAATTTTTTGATATTGAAACAATAAGCTTCAATAAATTTATTTTTTATTAAAAACTTGTTAAATATGGCACTTTAGAATTATATGAAATGAAAAAAAAAAACATGAATTTTAAAGTTATGCCTTTGATTAATGATATGTAGGTGCAGAAATATCATATAGACCACTTTCACTCAGATAGATTATATTTTTTAAGTTCTATAATGCTCATAACCCGATTTTGCTAAAAATGTTACATATACCAGTTTAGTTCTAGGCTAGCTAATTGTTCTAATACTCCAACGGTATTTTTGGTTGATTGAAATCGTAAGTAATATATATAATTTTATATGTAAAATTTTAATATGTAATTTTTCACTTCCCCTGTGAAAAAAAAAACAAATCGATAGCTACGCAGTATTGCAGTATCAACGATGATATGACAATTTTACTAATTGAACAATTTTTGCAATTTCCTTTGCATTGGGTTAAACTAGTAAAATCTCATAGAATCTGTGCATTATAAGTCAGTTGAATTCTGGGGCTACTTTTAAATTTAAAATTCGCTATGTGATGTTTTTAAAAAATTCTTTATCACCGCAACAGGCCAGGGGACCCAATTACAGTGGTTAATTATAGTACAGATCCCCTAGGCTTAAAAAAAATAATGTAAAATATTTGTGTTCTTACCGGTAATCGAACGTGCATCCTTTCACGTGTGACTCAAGCGGTTTAGCCATTACTAATGGTAGAAATCTACGTCATGAAACAATTGTTAAGTATTTTTATCAATAAACTAAGGATATGGTTTCTTAAATAAATAAATTATATGACTTGGAATTCAATCGACGTATCAAGCATCTCAGAAGTATATTATGGTGCCTAATAAGTTTTCCTTTGAAACTATGATTTATCAAAGTGTGGTGGAATACACTCAGAGTTGCTTCAGTGTTGTAAATTGTCCCTTTTCATAAGCAATTATACAGTAGCAAGTTTCTTATTTAATACTGTTGTATGTTATTTAGTTGCATAGTGAATACTAATATCGACAATTAAAACATTGCCCACTTGTTCTGTCTTCTAGAATATGTCTCCCTTCTGTGCAGGCCGAATACATCATATTGAATCGGTGCAACATTGTCTGCTAAGGAAAGTAGCATAAATGATTGGCCTCGAGAGGGGAGAGGGAAAAATCTCAAGTCTACAAAAATGTAGAAATAACATCGACTCCATATTCATTTTTAGTTTACTAAATGGCTTTTTTATTCTATTTTTAAAGGAATAACCCGCTAAGCCTCTATTAAGAGGCTCGTCAGCAGGTGGAATAAAGGGGATATGGAAGGAGGTAATGAAAAATACACCACAACACCCAGATCAATCGAGAAAAAAATCTTTCTTGGATTTTTTTCTTGCAACTGGCGGGAATCGAACCCGCGACACCAGTTTCACAGTTGGCCGTCTTACCAACTGCACCACGGCGCCTGTCTAATTGATATACCGTCGTTACCCGATCAAGTGGTATTTAATGTTCTGATCCTTCGGTTGCGAAATAATGATGTGGTGTTCCTCGATCAGTACAACTCAAATTATGACTAGCATACACCGATGTCCCAATTGTGTCATATCGTAAACTCGAGACAGGATCTGGACTTTTTTTTCAATCAGTAAAATAGACACTGTCTTGTTTCGGGGTCATTATTTTTTTCTTTTGTCATAGCTTTCATTTTTTTAGTTGTATTTTTACTGTAATGAAATGTACCGATTAAGACTGTAAATAAATAATCAATGAAAACATTTCAGGTTGGAATACTATTAAGAGAATTATGTAAATTACACGGCGTACCCGAACCACCAGATTTAGACGGACTCAAAATACAAATGCACATGTCGGTCAGACACAGGTGAGGACTCTCTCTCTCTATGCTTTCTATTGCACGCTGTCTCCACTCAACTGGGCTTGCATTCTTAATCTCGATTTATGGAATTTTGAAATTTAACAATAATTTAATTTGAAAAATCACAAAGTTAAATAGTATTTAATCTAAAATTATAATAAGAATAGTATATCTTAACGCCGGCCATCTTCCTGCAATCAGATGAAATATCGGTTTAGCGATAGTTGTAATTTCAGGTCTCATCTATTGTTTACAAATTGTATACAACGGAACCTCTTTTTACACGATTTTGAAATAGCACTATACAAAAAAGAAATAAAACAAAGAATATTTGAACATGAATTTAAAAATCCGTAATACAGTAAAACCTCGATTTTACGTTTTAAAAAGCCAAAATTATGTCGTAATAATGATGCCGCGGCCCGAGCGCCACCGCGTGTGCCACGCGAATGAAGAATAAAAACGGGTAAACAACTAATAAAGGATAAATTATTGTCCTAACCTAAATTCAAAGCAGGTGCAGTGTAATTGATCTTTTTGTTTAATTGTCTTCCTTTAGGGTTAGTCTTAGTTTTCATTTGAATAAAAACGTCATATTGACTTTTACAAATCACGATACGCAGTTAACAAACGTTTAGAAACAATAAAGTTTTAATATCATTAAATTGCAATGTTTAAAGCGTAACAATAGTAATATTTAAAGTTATAAAAAAGTTGTCATAAAAGTGGAAACAATTTTGCCGCGATCTATATGACAGTTGTTTTTAGTGATGCCATAGAAAAAAAGCGATACCGTATAAATAAAATTTTCCAACATTTAGGGGAAAAATTATTTTGTTATTTTATGCAAATTATTCAGTTTTTTTATTTTTTATTTACACATAAAACAATTTGAACATGCTGCTTTTAAATCAAATAAAAAAAAAGATTACGTAATATTGTTTGAAAAAATATAAAAATATTTTTAGTGAAATCATTGAAAATAGGTAAAAAAATATTGTCAATTCCCACTTATCACCGTTGGTCCAATTTTTCTGAAAGTATATGTACACTAGTGTAGCAAATCAATTTTATTTGTATGTAATTCCTATTTTTTCCATACATTTTTCATTTCCTCACTTTAGCGTTTTCCTCAGTTTTACACCCTTTTTTCTTGCTCCCTTGAAAAACGTAAAAAGAGGGTTTTACTGTAGTAATATTTTATATTAATATTTTTCGTTTTCAAAATTCCCTTCATCACTCTTTTACTTACTCGGCGTATAATATAATATGATAGTGATAGTGAATAATCCTCGAATAATCTTTGTTACGATTTTCAACATTATTGTAAAGTCTTGGCTATATATTTAATAAAATCAAGGTACAATAAATAGCAAACGATTTTTTTAAAATCCCAAAATGACTTTTGTGCAAGGAAACTGCACGGCACTAGGTGGAATTTATCACCCGTGCCAGAGTTTTTTTTGTCGATATTTCGTCCATTCCAAAGTTCTTATGATAAACTTGTCCTTCCTTAAGAAATAAGATGCGGCTCTATAAATATTTAAAAGTGTATTTAAGTATAATGTATACACGAGTTACTATTTATTTTTCTAACTGATTTAGATCAAAAATCATACCTGCGGCAGCTTGGGAAACATCCCTGGAAATCAAACTTATTGCATTATTAGCTAGTAGCTAGTAGCGGCTCGCCCTTCAATTAATGAATGATAACTGTAATTGCCTCGTTTAGGTTTTCAAAAGAAAGAGAAAATAGCAATGGCGATGGTGGCGGGGCGGAATCAGGAACAGAAGAAGAAGAGGACATGGTCGGAGACTCGGACTCTGACGCTGACGAGGACCTCCCGCTGGAGATGGAGGAGGTACCGCGGCCGCCCAAGAAGGAGGAGATGGAGTTGGAACACCTGGCGACGCTGGAGCGACTGCGGCAGTCGCAGCGTCAGGACTACTTGGCTGGCTCCGTGGCTGGCTCCGTGCAAGCCACCGACCGCCTCATGAAGGAACTGCGCGACATCTACCGCTCCGATTCCTTCAAGACTAACATGTACTCTATAGGTGAGTTACTACACCTGTACAACATGATACGTACATTTATTGAGTTCTGAGCGCAGCTTGTAGCGACACGACCATGCCTGCGAACTTGCCCCGACTCTTTAGAAAATCTGTAAATATTCACACCCACACACATGAGATATTAAAAGAAACTTAATAGAACTGAATGATTACTATGACCGCTCCTGCACGAGATGTATCAATGGAATCCCCATACCAGTTTAAGGAGTCATACCTGGAAGCTCTACCGTCCCCGATTCCACCTCGATCCTATGCGAGACTTTTTTCCCTGCAGGGTGGTTTCAGATTTGAATAAATTGCCAGGCCCAGTTCTCTATTCGATTTCGGTGTACTAGTTCAAAAACTGTGCTTTTTCGAAGGAAGAGGAACGCAAACAAAAATCAGTACACGAGATAGGTGCGCCGGCAAAAACTGCCAGCCTGTAAAAAAACTATATTAATAAATATAATAAATTTAAATATACATATCCATGCTGGGAAGGAAAAAGTTACTAAGTGACATGTAGCAACTTTAGGGAAAAGCCAATTACAGTTTTTTAAAATATTTATTATGAATCTCGTATTTTAAATTTTTATTTAAATTATGTAAGAATCATGCCAAAATAATATATTAATTAAAAAACAAAACAAAAAACTTTAATTGGCTCTTCTGTAAAGTTGCTACATGTTGCTTGGTAACTTTTTCCTTTCGAGCTTTGATATAATGAGAAAGTACAGTGGTATTTTAAATATTTTTTTATTTATTGTACTATAATCGCTACGATTTTTCAAAGTTTTATAATGACTCCGCTCGTGACATCACAAGTTGTCGTCGGTGAGTTGTGCCGATGTCAGAAAGTAGAATCCCGTAGCCGTCGAAATACACTAAACGTTAAAAAAAAATACTACCTGGAAACCAAAAATTTCTCACAACACATAACTCTGTAATTTATTGGTTGATTTGCTTGAACTTGTGACCTAGTGCATTTTAATAAAACCACTTTTTATGTTTTTGAGAAACTTCGCAGTACAATTCAATGCTCTAATTTTTACCACCTGTAAAAAACTATTTTTTGTATTCAATTTCCGTATCTCTGAATTTCCTCATTGGGCATCTCCATATTACTTTCAGCAGTTTATCCACATTCCATCACAGTAATCCATTCCCATTTGAACAAAGAGTTTTGAACTGGATTTAGACTCCTCGGTCACATGATCCAGTAAGTTAGAGTAAAGATCCTCAGACCTACCGCAGAGAAATGCCCCTTAGCCAAAGTTGTTCTACTTTTGGTATGTAATAATTTACACTCGAGGAATATCTCCCTATTATATTTTTGTTGTGTTCTTTGTTTGCGTGTCCGGGTGGATAAAAAATATAGTTCTGTATGTGAAATAAAACCAGAATTCTGAACTAGTGCTTTTGTTCCATGACTGTCGACGGTAAAAATCCTGAAAAGATAAATTTAGTGGAGAAAAGTTCGCCTTGTAGTGTAGTGATTTGCTTTCACGCTCGAGGTCCCGGGTTCGATTCTCTGGAGGGTTGACATATAACATCTGCCAAAAGTATTGTTTCCGCTGTCTTCGGACTGGCGCCTGAAGCGTAGGACTGATCACCTTACCTTCGAGACAGATGATTGCAGGGTTTGATAATGGTGATTGTTTATTAGTTCATTTACGGACATTGTCCATTTATACAGTTCATAGTTTTTTGCGCCACATAACAGAGTGTATCGTATTTCAGAACTGGTAAACGACTCCATCTACGAGTGGAACATCCGCCTGAAGAGAGTGGACCCCGATAGCCCTCTGCACAACGACCTCGCGCTGCTCAAGGAGAAGGAGGGCAAGGACTCTATCCTGCTGAACATCATGTTCAAGGAGAGCTACCCCTTCGAGCCGCCCTTTGTTCGCGTGGTGTACCCCATCATTTCGGGGGGCTATGTCCTGGTGGGGGGCGCCATCTGCATGGAGCTGCTTACGAAGCAGGGCTGGTCGAGCGCGTACACCGTGGAGGCCGTCATCATGCAGATCGCTGCCACGCTCGTCAAGGGCAAGGCGCGGATCCAGTTCGGAGCCACCAAGCTCGTGTCCCAGGGACAGTACTCGTTGGCGCGCGCGCAGCAGAGCTTCAAGTCTTTGGTGCAATCCACGAGAAGAACGGTGAGTATCTATCTATCTATCTATCTATCTCCCTAGCCGTCTGTACTGCAAACCTTCTCCAAGTAGAGAAATATACACCCGAACCATCTTTGTGTGGTAGACGCATTCTGCGGAAAATCGCATTGAAACATCAAAATAAAATATATAAAAAATTAAGAAAGTAATATGCCATTAAAAATAACTTTAAAATCTTTAATTATAAATTTTTTTTAATAACGTTCTTGGTTGCATATTATTTTAGGAACATTTTAACCCTTTTAAGTCCTAAAGTATAATTAATATGATCTTATTTTCTCATCAACTAAAACACAAGTAAAACAGCATTTATTTAGTTAAAACTGCTTTACATATTTTCATTATATCTCCACTATCACAATTCATAATAAACTTTGATTAAAACAAAAAATATTTTTGCCAAGATGTCTGACACACTGGATAACCTGTAATGTCAGACATCAACTAGAGAAATAATAATTATTTTAATTATGTACAACTATTATCACTCCATATCTAGGTTGCGGTTTGCGATATGACTTGAAATAACTTTCTTCTTCAGAAGAAATGGTTCTTCACAATTAAAGACCTCGTTCTGAAAACATCAGATGTCCAAAGTTTTTCAAAATGATATTACTGGATTTTATTCTCTGTCTATATGTCCATGCAACTCTTCTTTCCAAATATTTCGTTTAAAAAATCATAGGTACCTTAAATTCACTGTTAAAAATACGGTGTTTGTGTGAAAACTGCAAATGTCCACATTAATTTGCATGAATGAACAAAAAATATCCTTTAATTAGCATTTCTACCAGTATCATTCATTGTTTGACAGTTTAAAAGGTGTTCTAATTTTTGTTTAGTTTGCAACAAAAACACAAAGGTCCAAATATTGTCTAAAAATAGCTAATGTCTCACTAATATTTTATGTAATATACATATACGTACAACATTTATACAATTTTCAATTTTAAATTCAAACTTCAATAAAAAAAATAGTAAAACCGTGGTATTCAGTTAAAAACTCTCCTGAAAAATTGTTGGTTTGTGACATTTAAGGTTTTTAAAACGAGGTCTTTAATTAAGAATCAGCATCAATCTAACCATCGTTCAGTGCAAGAATTATGAAGTGGTGGGAAGAGAATGCCGATTCAATGAATAATATTGACTTTCTTGTTTCACAAAGCACCAAAACATTCACACGTGGCGATGTCACCTTGCAATAAATGAGTGAAACACTGGATGTTTATGTATTAAAAAGTTGGAGTGTATGTATTTGTTTTTTTATGAAATAGTGCTGCATTGTATTACTTTTTAACAAGAGATATACATCTTTTTAGTGAAGTAATTGGTTTTTGCCACCTTTAAGTGATTACTTTATGTTTAAATAATCGGGTTGTGGTCTCGTGGCTAGTGTTGCAGACTCACGGATCAGAGGTCCGAGGTTCGAACCCCACTCTACCCCAACTTGATTTCTATTTTCTAATAAAGAGTTATTTACAACTCGTTGAAATTGGTCACCAAAATTGAAATATTTGGGTAAATTATAAGGATGCTAATATTTCTTTTTTTTTTATCAAAATGTGTAGATGTTGTATTTTTTTATTTACTCAAAAACCACAACAACATGCCACTTTATTAATATGTTCGGCGCTAGATGTTGTCTTTTGAATGAGAAAAATGAAACTAATTTAGTGTACTCTGTGCGTGTCCTCTCCTCCCTATTGACCGTGTCGTGTGTGTTGCAGGTTGGTTCACGCCCCCCAAGGAGGACGGCTAGAGGCCGCGCCGGCGCGCCCCGCCCGCACGCAGACGTCTATCCCTTAGTTATCCAGCATTTCTTATCGAGAATAACGATGCCTTGTGTAAAGAAAGTAAAGTTATTAGACGTACGCGGGCTTCCCCGTGTAACTATACTAGGAAGGTACTGGGACGGAGCGCCGCCAGTCAAGTCGCTCCTCGGGTTCCCGCTTGATCTCTACCCCGACTATCCGACCGACTGCACGTATAAATATATAATATATCGGCTCCCATCGAGCGGAGTGACGGTGGACGATGAAAGTCCGACGCGAAGGGCGATGGTATGAAACGGAGAAAGAGAAGATGGCGCGTGTCTCCGATCCCCAGACTAGGTAGAATTTTGTAAATATAAACTTTTTATGATGTAAAGTAATCTTCGGTAAGGAAGTGTTATTGTGATTGTATGTTACTTGTAAAATGACTCCGGTGAATAATAGAAGTATTAGTGCGCTGGATTAAAGTCCACATCCGCAGCCCGGACTGTACGTAGGCTAGGTTACTGCTGATATATGGGACTAATCTCTTCAGGGGGCGCTTCAGGACTATTCCACACTGCGGTTTTGTCCGCATTATTTTTGTTATACAAAAATATTTTATGTAAATGACATTTTCAGTAAAGCATTTCGAACAGTCCATTTCACAGATTGGTCAATGTTTTAAACTGAGATTCCAATAAATGTTTTTAAACAGATTATGATTTTTTTAATTTCCATCGCATAAAATACTGCGCCGTTAGTTCCCCTCGAGTTAGTGCCTCTCAATATTACCACACTCTCACTTATTAATATAAATATAATACACCCATCGGTACTGACGAGATCATACAAAGGTGAGTGCCTTCAGTTTCCATTTCAGACAAAAATGTTTTTTCTAAACTATGGCTAATTCATCGATGTTACGTTTTTGCAAACTTTTATTGATTGGGTACTTTATGTGTTATAAATTTAGTTTGTAGCTAACAAATATGTATCGAGGAAGTAGCCGATTTGATAAATTCTTCATTACCTCCTGTGAAATGCCCTATTCTTCGGTTTACAGATCTCTGCTAGTCTTTAAAATCCTAAAATATGTGTATATAAATTCTAATAGATAGTTTCGAGAAGAATTTCTTATATCTGCTATAAATTTTACAATGATGGTTTTATAGTTCATTAAATGAGGTACGTTGATAATACGTAGTAATATGTTTGCGCGAGCTTTGGGAAGCGGCTCGATGTGGAGTGTACAATTTAAATTTCTACAACAGTAACTCGCTTCCTTTTCGAGATATTATGCACAACACCTATGTTTTTTTCTATATTTAAGTAACTAAAATAGGTGTGCAATTACTAGATTCATAAATTGAAATTTGTATATAAATATTTAGCTGTATTTTGATTTGTAAGGTATTGGTAAATACTCGTATATTGTATATAGGTATAACATAAAAAATGTGTATTTCTGAAAAAAAAACAAATAAAAAATAAATATATTAAAAAGTACTCTTGATTTTTATATTGAGGAAATTTTGTTCTATTACTTTACTGTGTGATTATTTATTGTACTATTCCATTCTTCATTTTCTGGATTAGGACTATTTCATTCCCCGGAAGGCACGGGCAAATTAGACGCGAGAGGAAATAAATCGGCATCGATGCTTGAAAAATATACTAATACAAATTGTGGCATTTGAAACTCTATTCCGGAATCTGGCCAGAACACTACAAATATATATGTTTTAAACAATAAATTTATAAATGAAATATGTAATATATATGCACATTTTTTCAGGGCCATACTGTGAAACTTCATAGGAACATTTTTTATAAGTTACTTTTAAAAACATTCAGTTATTTTTTGGAAAATGTCTTTTTTTAATTTTAAAAAAAATTGTTTATTTACATACATAAGTTTATTGTGCATTATTTGAGACCCAACTCCATGGGATTAAAAGTCCTGTGTTGAGATCGGACGAGCAATTAGTTGACACAGACACATGAGTATCACCACAAATATAAGATCAGAAACATAAAAAATATTTTAAAAAAATACATATATATGGTAAACAGTAAACTCAAAGATTCGTAAATCGTCAAGGAATTTCCTACTCAAATCCCTACCGCTAAGGAAAATCCAGTCCTTAACTCTTTTCTTGAAAATAGTTTTTGTCCTTGAGAGCTCTTTCAAAATTAAAATAAATAAGTGAAAAACGTATCGTGACGCGGACTAGGGAAGCGCCGAGTAGGGGAGGATTAGGGGTTAGTGGGTGCTAGTCTGA